>NC_058132.1:85564945-85582445 GCF_016433145.1 Gracilinanus agilis
GGTACTTGGAAGATGAGTTGGTTATTAAAATTAATGAATTTGTCTTCTCCCTCTGATTTCTCTATCTGTCTCCAGTTTCTCTTGATTTGGCTGAAAGACCAAAGTGGGAATTCTATTACAGAATTAGAGGGATTGGGCACCACAAAAGGGAGAGCAAATTGGCAGATGGAAAATTTGTTAGAAATGTACTGTCTCGGGGCAGCTGGGTAGCTCAGTGGAGTGAGAGTCAGGCCTAGAGACAGGAGGTCCTAGGTTCAAATCCAGCCTCAGCCACTTCCCAGCTGTGTGACCCTGGGCAAGTCACTTGATCCCCATTGCCCACCCTTACCAATCTTCCACCTATGAGACAATACACCGAAGTACAAGGGTTTAAAAAAAAAAAAAAAAAAAGAAATGTACTGTCTCATGAAGTCATCTGCACAATGAAAAAATATCATCTGGATGTCCATTGGGTGAATGTGGGGCTGGCCTGTGGTCAGGAGGGCAGAGGGTGTGTCACTGTCATTAAACAAATCATCATAAGGATCTGAAGTGTCATCCTCAAGGTTTCTAGGAGTCGCAGTCTGACCAGTCGTGTCTCCCTCTATCTTGCAGACCAAGTATCTAAATTTGTAATCCAGCATTAACAGCTTCTGTAGGAAATAAAATGGCAACTGATTCTCTTTGTCTGGCTGAGTGTCATGCACAGAAGTCTTGGAAATCAGATGGAAATCTGCCCGGCCCATCTTCCTTGGGTAGTAAAGCTCCAGACCAAGCCTTATGGCTAAGTCTAGAAAGCTGGACATTATTACTTCCTGGTGTTTAATGGTACTTAGTTTTGGTTCACCTGACTTTTTCTCTCTCTGAGAGACACTTTCCAGTTCTTTTTCCATCTGGTCCATCTGTACACAATTCAATGTAGCTTCATATTCTCCACTGATGAGGAATTTCAAATCTTTCTCCAGAGTTTCCCAATCATGACCTACCCTGGGTTTTGAGAGTACACAGAGCACTTCTTTGGACCATGACTGTCCCATGTGAGATTGCATAAACTCCAAACGTTGCTTCTTTTCTTCTGGAGACACAGACTTAGGTCCAGTAGCTACTGTGAGTCCTGTGAACAGAAGAAATGCCTGAGCCATATAGCCACACTTCTTTTTAAGATACTGGTATTTTTCATGGGCTTCTTTCATTTCACATGATAGGCATTTTAATTCTTCATATCCTAAGAAATAGCAGAAAGTTTGGTTTTCCTCCTTGTACCCTACACTAACTGCTATGGAAAGTAGCAGTAGGTATGCACCTAAATCTTCTGCCTCTCTCAAGGCCTTCAGAAAAGAGCTAAGAGATAAACTTATCTTAAAAGTAGCCTTTTTTCGAGCTCCTTCCATCTTTCCTAAGAAATCTGAGTTAAGATTTATTTCAAGAAGGTCATTCTTTACCTTCTCTAAGAGATGAATGAAATCAGCAAATTCCAAGACATGAATGTGTTGCTGTTGCTTCACTGAGTGGAAAATCCACTGCATGATTGAGTGACACTGTGGGAAGTTTTTTACTTGATAGATATGAAGATGAAAAAGGCTTTGCAAATGAGGTTTGATGAATTTTTCTTCGTGAACTGAAAAATGTTTGCAAAAGTTATAAATGTCCACCAGGAACTGCTGCAGAGCTGGGTCTCTGAGACAGATGTTAATCCAGGAGTCATAGTGTCTCGTCTTCTCTCTCAGCTTTTGCATGAAGTCCATTAGTTTCGTCAACTTCTCCTGAAGCTTAGTAATTTTCCAGGATTTTACTTCTTTTAAAAAAGCTTTTGCATCCTGCCCTACACTTAGTAATTCCTCTCCATCTTGGATCCTTACACATCGGCCTGTCAGGGCTGTGTAAACGTCTCTGAGGCAGCGAGTTAGTTGAAGGGGATCCTGAAAATCCAGTCTATGATTGGACAGAATTATGTCCCAGACAGGCACTAACTGATAACCATGGTCAATGACACACCAGGTATAGTTACTGGCCATAAGACCAGCTTTCCACTTTGGAAAAGAAATCATATCTGGAGGGCCTCCTGTTTGGTATACAGACAATTGGATTCCTGCATGTGAATTTGTGGACCTTGCATTATGGGAAGCGACTTGGAACTGAGAGAGCAATGCATTCATTCTGTCTATAGCTGTCACCCCAAAACCAGTTTAGCTGCCTCTAATGTACTCATCAAGTGCCTCTGCAGCATGTTGCTTCATATCATGCAGCTCCTCTGACCTGAAGCCCTCTGCCACTGCTTTCCACCAGAATATTCCTCCCAAGTACAATGGGCCCTGGTTCACATGAGAACCAAACCTTTGGAAAAATGCTTCACATCTATGCCTCACTATTTGGGTTTCTGCACCATTAGAGTGGATCAGAAGTTTCTCTAACTGTTTTAACTCTTGCAGAGCTGACCTGCTAAGATAGAGTTTATTCTTTGCAAAATAGCAGGAAGCCAGTGGAATGTAGCTGAACCTGGTGATGCAGCTGTAAGTGTGTTTAGAGTGTTCCTTATAGATCTCTCTGGAGTCGGAAGGCCTGGTGTAATTAGTGCTGATTCCAGATTCCATCCCCAGTCTCCACCTTTGGACAAGAAGCTAACAGTAAAGCCCAATTTCTCCATGCTTTGAGTAAAAATGGACTCTTCGTGAGAAGACAAAAATTTTTTTGTTTCCATCCACATTTCTTGTATTGAGCGATAGATGAAGAAATTAGCTGGGAGGCTGAGCAGTTCTTCTCTTGTCTCCAAAAGATCCTCAGGTTGGTTGGTTTGGTAAATTCCCTGCAGGATTAAGCCACCTGACACTTGTTTCAGGAGCTCCTTGTCAGAGAGATTCTCCATATAGGAGATTGTGTCCTCCATGAAACTGAGGTGCCTCCTCATATTTTCTATGGCTTCGGTTAGAGATTTCTCAGAAAGTGGCCAATACTCTGGTGGGGTCTCCATTGCCATCCTCAGCTCTTCTTCTTTCCTCCTCACAATCTCCTCCTGGCGACTTTTACCTGCTGCCTGCATCTCCCTCATTTCCTTTAAGGCTGACTGTGCCTTCTCTTGTCTCTCCTTCATTATCACCCAGTGCTTCTCTTGCATTTCGCCTAATCTTTGGGTGCTGGACAACTAAAGAAGTTTCTCTAAAGTCCATTTCTCCCATAAATATTTTGCCTGGGATTTCAGTGTCAGAACTTCCTGCTGTTCCAGGTGTTGTAAGGCTTGGACAAAGGTCACACCCAGGCATTCCTGCATCTTAGGCACCCAATAATGGGGATCCAGACCCAATTCTAGCAACTTCTTCTCCAAGTCTTATATTCCTGGATCTCCGTGATATGGTTCAACAGTATTATTCCCTGGCAGAGACATGGCTATAGGAGAGTACAGAACGTCAATTAGTCAAAAGATGCTTTCACTTTGGGAAAAAGGAGTCACAAAAGGTAAGGGTATAAATTATAGAAGGGGTTCCATAGGAAATATATTCACTCTGCTCTTCTTCTCCAGTAGCAACACTAAATGTACATAATATATACAGATGCAGAAAAGTCTGATGACTTGGTAGAGTGGCGTCTGGAGCATAGCAAGATGTGGAGGATAGAGGTCAGGACAGAAACATCACATAGTTTGTTTAAATCATATAACTTTATCCTCTTTCATCATCAGAATTGTAAACTTTCCTCATTTCACTTAGAGGAAAATCTCTTCTACTTCTTGTAGCCTTCTGTGTCTTCTTGCAGAAGGCTGATCTTCAGCAAATTTAGAAAATTTTTACTCAGACCAAGTATAAAAATATAAGTTCCTTTTCCTGGATTTTAGCATCTTACATGATCTGTACCCAGTCTACATTTCCAAAATTAAGTATCTAAGAATGTTTGTAATTAGGGAAGAAAGAACCAAAGGAGCCCAAGAGATTGAAGATGCCCAACTGAAATTTGAATCATAGAGCAAGGTTCTAGAGGATAAAAGGAGTGGGATCAAGGGAACAGATGAAGAGCTTAGCCTTGGAATGACTCTGAGTATGGAGGACAAGAGTAAAGGGCCAGTTTATTTAACCAGTTCTAAATTTGCTTACCTGTATTAATTTACAAATGACATCTCTTCATCTTGCCTGAAAGGACATTATGAAAGGCCTTGTAAAATGCTTTGCTCAAATGTAGATATCATAGATGCTAACAAGATGAAATTTAATAAGGATGAGTGTGAATTACTATATTTGGCTTCAAAAATTCACCTGCTAAAAGAAAGATTTGGTTCACATTTCTATGAAAAATGCATGGATTTTTTAGTGTTCTCTAAACTGAGAACAAGGAAATAGGAGATGTAGCAACAAGAAAAGTTTGTGTGCTCTTAGGGTGCCTTATAGAAATAAGGTTGAAAAAAAGGAGATATTATTTGGTGCTCTATTGTCTACCCTAGGAATATTACAATTTTGGTATTATATTCACTTTGAGATAGTACATTTATAGTATTAAAAAGATATTGATAAACTGCAGAGTTTCCAGAGAAAGGTAACTAGGATGGTCAATGTTAGAGGAAATAAGCTGTTTATCTTCAAATATCTGAAGGACTGTTCTGTGTAAGAGTGTTAAACTTTTTCCTTTGTGGTCCCAGGAAATAAATCTAATTATAGGGAGATTCTGGCTCAACCTAGGAAAAATAGTCCTAACATTTAGATCTATGAAAAACTAGAATGTATTGCTTCTGGAATTGTAATTTCTTTTTACTGAAGGAATTCAAGTAGAAGCTGGATGACTACTTGGTAAGGATACTGAAGCTTGATTCATAAATTGAGTAGGGATTCAAATAATTGGAAAGGTCCTCTACAACTCTCGAATTCTATACCTTTATAATTATGTTAATTACATATAGATCCTATGGCCCAGAATGGAGGCCTTAAATTTATATGAACTGAGTTCAAACTTCAGGGCTTCTCCCTCCTAAGCTAAGGGTTCCCTTGGGAACATTTGTATTTAGATCATATTTGTATTTAGATCTCTATCATTAAAGGGAAAACACCTCCAGGTTTCATCTAAGTAATCATAACAATACATAAAATATAGAACAGACTTTATATTATCTAACCAAATATGTAAAATGTACTCCTGAATGTAGTGAAAATCACACTCCCTTACTCTACAATGGGCTTCTGTCTCTTTAAGAATATTTATAGTCTTCCAAAATAATAGCATTATCATTAAAGAGCTAGTACTAGTTTAAAACAAAATCTTGGCTATAAAGAATCAAAGAATTTGAGAATAAAAGGTAACCAGTGTCCAACAAGTTTAATATCCACTAAAAAGGAAACTATGTTATAATATATCAATAGATCATCCAGCCTTTGCTGGAAGACCACCAAAAATGGGAATCTACAGCTTTTCCAGGAACTTCTTTTAACCTTTGCATAGCTCTTTTGTTAGGAAGATTTTTGTGGCATTAATACTAAATTTGGGAGTTAAGTGGAGACAAGATAACAGAAGATAGGCAGTAACCCAGATTAATTCTCCCAGTATTCCCCTCCAAGCAACTTTAAAACAACTCCTCAATTTGAATTTTGGAGTGGCAGGGCTAACAACAGGTTAGAATGAGATTCTTTTTTAGCCTAAGACAACTTTGGAGAATAGAAAGAGAAGACTGTGTCACCTGGGTCTCTCCAGAAAGCATGTGGTGGCAGCAAGAGTAGCAGCCTCAACAGCAGCATCAGGTGCTTTCAGCCAGAGAAAGTAAAGAGTTAAACAACTGGCTGGAAAAAGATTAGAGGGGATTCTCTGTTGACACTGGATATAGATGGCACAGATTGTCAACTTTATTGCCCACATACACTTGTGAGCCACAGTTCCAAGACAGAGAGGAGCATTTTTTTTCAATCACAAGGGAGCAGGGGCACTGATCTAAGTTTTAGAGCACGGAGGAGCATTAGCACTTGTGGCTGCAGGACAGCAAAGGGATTTCATAGCCAAGTGCTAGTACATGTGGCTTCCACACTGCCCCTTCCTGGGTAAAGAACAGAAGGTGGATAAGAACAGCAGTGATCACACCTCTTTCTATACCACACCAACTTAGAAGAACCAAAAATTTTCACACTAGCAGAAATAGCTCTGATAACATCAGCACAAAATAAGCCTAAAGCTTGGGACAGTGTCTTCTCATATCCATGTAAACAGAGTCTAAATTTAATATAAAGTTAAAGGTCAAGAGATAGGTTGGAAAAATGAGCAAACAAGAAAAAAAACTTGATAATAAGAATGGCAGGAATGACTAAGGCACAAATTCAGAAAAATACATCAATGTGGAATAGCTAAAAGGAAAGCCTTATCTTAGATCCATGGAGTTAGACCTTAAAAGAATAAATTTATCACTTCATGAAAGAGATCCTAAAATGAAAACTCTGTGGAATATTCTAGATAAATTCCAGAGTTCCCAAGCAAGGGAAAACATATTGCAAGCTGCTAGATATAAACCATTCAAATATCATGGAGTCACAATCAGGATCACTAAAGATTTAGAAACTTCCATGTTAAAGCAGCAGATGTCTTTGAATATGATAATACAAAAGGCAAAGGAACTAGAATCACAATTAAAAATAACCTATAAAGTAAAACTGAGTATAATCCTTCAAAGGAAATATGGAAAATGTATATTTCATGAAATAGAGAAATTTCAAGCATTTCTGATGAAAAGACCAAAACTGAATAGAAAATCTGACATTCAAACACAAGATTCAAGAGAAGCATAAAAATGTAAATATGAAAGAGTATCTAATTGATCTAAACATTTTGGAGACCAATCTGGAATTATGTTCAAAGAGTTATAAAATTGAAGATACCTTTTGACCTAGAAATGCAACTATTAGGTTTATTCCCCAAGATGACAGGGGGAAAGGAAAAGAACTTTTATTTCTAAAACATTTATAAAAGCTCTCTTTGTGTGGCAAAGAACTAGAAATTGAAGGGATGCATATCACCTAAGGAATGGTTAAACATGTTGTGGCATATGTTTATGATGGAATACTATTGCACTGTAAGAAATGATGAATAGGTTAATTTTTTAAAACCTAGAAAGACCTACATGAAATTATAAAGAGTGAAATGAGCAGAACCAAAAGAACATTATGCACAGCAACAGAAATATGACTTGAAGAATGAGTTGTGTATGTTTGCCTTCAGAGAAGGAACTGATAAATAGAAAGAATTTAAAAATAGTTTATATATACATATATCTTCTTATCAAATGATGTGTTCTCTAACGAAGGAGGAGGGCAGGGAAGGAAAGAGAGCATTAACTGGATGTTTTAATGTAACAAATAAATTTAAAAGTTCTTATAAGAATAATCATGAGGAACTCAATAAAGTTACACTATTCACATTCCTATATGGGGAGATGATACTTGTAACTACAAGGAATGTTATTGTTATTAGGGCAGTTAGTAGGCTACATAGACAGAGACCATGAATGTGAGTCAATTATGTTAGGATGATTTTTTTTTAATTAAAAAGTGTAGAGATGAGAAAGAGGGACATCCTGGGAGAAGAGGAAAGAGAGAGATAGAATGAGGAAAATTTTCCCACATAAAAGAGGCAAAAACAGAAGAGCTTTTCTAGTGGATGATAAAGGATGTTATATCTAAGGAGGTCACTTGTATCTATTTGATGTAGTAGAAGTTGATGTACAGAGAGGATAGAATGGTATTTCTCCTTTATAACAGTTGCTGAAGCAGGATCCTTCAGGTCAAAGTGGTTTATCCCTTCAGGACCCACCTGGGGTTAATTGATATATTATTTTGGACTCTTCAGCTGGGATAACATTGATATTCTGACTGCGTTGGCTCCCTTCCCAAAACAAGCTTTGAAACTGATTTGGGAAGGTACTTTAAACTTTATATATATATGGTAAGGAGGATAAGGGTAAAGGATTGAGGTATTAGGAGACCCTACTTAAATTGTTACTAATGAAACTCTAACTGCAGGCAATGATGAATCAAACGTTAGCTTCCCTCTGGTTCAGCCTGGCCAGGGCTAACCAGTGTAGGTAAACTGCTGGGAAATCTTTAGCTTCTTCTTCTGTAGATCTCAAGCCTTAACAGCTGAGATATATCCACCCTTTCCACCCTCTTCTTTGTCTCCTGCCCACTTCCAGGATCCCTCCCAGGCCCTGGGAAACCTAGATAACTAAGATGATGAAACTCCTAATATCTAGGGAGAGTAGACAGAGATGGTGGTCAAGTACAAGTTGATAACGGTATGAGAAGGACAGGAAGAGCTTTGCAGAGTAGTGTTTGCAACTCTCTATTTCCAAGACCAGGATCCACACCGATCTCTAGCCTCAGGACAGGTAAAAGACCCCAGAACCTCTCTCAGGGTTCTCAACTGCCCCCTCCTGACTCTCGCATACCTCTCTGGGAACATTCTATCCAACTGACTTATCTGTCAGTCATTGAATTGAACTTCAAGCTCCCAGAGATTCAATTTAACAAGGAGGAGGAGAATAAAAGAGAGAGTAGATTAAGGGAGTCAGAAGCCAAAGAGTCTTTTGAAGAGGGAGAGTATGAGAAAAGAAGAAGGATAAGCAGAAGATCATATTATTATTGTTCATCCTTGATTTTTTAGAGAGGACCAGTGACAACATAGGGGATGTCTTGACTTGCACCTGAATTGGATTTAAGTGAAGCACAGTTTCAAAATATCATTAGCCTCACTCTCTCAAGGTTCATTTTTTTCCAAACCATAAAGAACCTCAGAATTTGAGGTGACACTGTCACAGTGAAGAAGTCACAGGGCCATAATAGGCTGCTTTCTCATGGTTTGGCAGTGAATCAGCTATAGCAGAAAAAGAAGGGGCAGCTAGGTAGCTCAGTGGATTGAGAGCCAGGCCTAGAGACGGGAGGTCCTAGGTTCAAATCCGGCCTCAGACACTTCCCAGCTGTGTGACCTTGGGCAAGTCACTTGACCCCCATTGCCTACCCTTACCACTCTTCCACCTATAAGTCACAGAAGTTAAGGGTTAAAAAAAAAAAAGAAAAAGAAAAAGAAACTGAAGAAGCTCCAGATTAAGAGATGGAGCTGAAGAATAATGTGAAGTGAGAGTTAAATCTTGAAATCCTCTTCTAACACTTCCTCAACAATCTTGTCATGTTGGTATCCCCACATGTCCTAAAACTACATGATCATTCAAGCATAGAGGAGGGTGGACACTGGAAGGAGGTGATGGTGATTGGGCTTGACATTATTAATGTCTCTATGTTTATGGTGAACTTTTCTCAGCAGAACATGGAACTTTTAAAAAAAATTTTTACATATAAGGTCATAAAAACCTCACAATCAAATCCATAAAAGAAGAAATCCATCCTTTTCACCCTATAATGCAATAAAAATTACATTTAATAAAGGCCTGAAAAAAGAGTAAAGATTTTTTAGAACCCAAATTATCTTATCCTTAAAAAATGAGTGGATCAAAGAACAAATCATAGAAATAATTAATAAGGCAACAAACAATAGCCAATGACCATAGTAATCTAGTGTTAAGCCAAATATAAAAAAAAAAC
The DNA here is from genome assembly GCF_016433145.1 of Gracilinanus agilis. Lineage (NCBI taxonomy): Eukaryota > Metazoa > Chordata > Mammalia > Didelphimorphia > Didelphidae > Gracilinanus > Gracilinanus agilis. Next base: position 85,574,473 of record NC_058132.1, read on the forward strand.
TGATGCCAAAACTGTGAAAAAGTATGGCAGATCAACATCTCATACTATATATCGTAGTAGTCAAAATGGACACATGATTTAGAAATAAAGGGTGATAGCATAAGCAAATTAGGGGAACACAGAATAGTTTACCTGTCAGACTTATGAATAAGGGAAGAATTTGTGACCAAACAAGACAGAGAGAATATTACAAGATGTAAAATGGATAATTTTGATTATATTAAAAGGCTTTACATAAACAACTCAAATAAAATCAAGATTAGAAGAGAAAAAACTGGGGGGAAATGTCTAGCAAATGTCTCTGACAAAGACCTCATTTCTCAAATATATAGAGAACTGAGTCAAATTTATAAGAATACAAATCATTCCCCAATTGATAAATGGTCAAAGTATATGAATAGCAAGTTCTCAAATGAAGAAATTAAAACTATCTGTAGTCATAGGTAGGGGGAGAAATAAATGCACAGGGGTAGTAGAGGATGAAGGGGATAAATGAGGAATGATTGGGGTAAAGTGGGTTAACTGCCTGACACACAAATACACTGGGAATCACACCTACTCCCACAAACACAGGACACAGCTGGGAGTGGGTGGTGACAGGATTGTAAATGGCAGTTAGACCCAACTGTCTTCCCAAACTAAGCCAGTGAATAAACAACTCAGTTAGTGAATTCTTGATTGGTTGTAGAGAAGGAAAGTAATCTATAAGTTATAAAAACTATTTAATAAAGTCTTGGGAAGGAAGGTGGGATTAGGTTAGTCTAAGCTAAGGCTGAGGGATCTGCCAACTGCATTAGAATGTGCTGGCTTCACAGACCTAAGCACAGAGAGGCAGCCAAGCTGGGAATCAGGAGTGACTGCTGTGGGCTTTGGAGTCAAAGAGGATTTCTTACATTCCTGGAGTTGATGTATCAAAGCTGAGACCACAATGTTCAGGTCGATCAGTGGTTCCCAAACTTTTTTGGCCTACCACCCCCTTTCCAGAAAAAATATTACTTAGTCCCCTGGAAATTATTTTTTTTTAATTTTAATAGCAATTAATAGGAAAGATAAATGCACCTGTGGCCATCACCGCCCTCCTGGATCGTTGCAACACCCACCAGGGGGCGGTAGCGCCCACTTTGGGAATCACTGAAGTAGATGAATAAATCCTTGTCAGCCAATAAATCCACAGACTGGGTTAGAGACACTCTGTGACTAGTCCACCCAATCACAGAGACATGCCCTTCCCTCAGTCTCAGTGCTTGCCAGAGGTTTCCCCAAGATCTCCAAATCCAGGATACAAACTGCTAACTGAATCCAAAATACCACACACCCTGCTCCTTGATCCTGGCAGTTTAGACTCCCAACAACAACTCCTCTTTCTGCATTCTGTCTAGAATGTCCATCTCTTCCAGCAAAGCTCATGTGTCATGTGCTGTCTGTGCATTGCTATTTCCTTTATACCTATCTTCGTGTCCTACCTTATATTTGCCTACAACACATATGAAAAATGCTCCAAGTAACTATTGATTAGAGAAATACAAATTAAAATAACTCTGAGGTACCACCTGACATCTGTAAAGATGGGATTAACTCTCCCTTGCCCATTTTAGATTTAATTACCAGAAGCTTATACACTCCACTTATCCTTAAGTATGGGGAGGTCTGTGACCCACATGTGCTATAGTGAGTGATGAATCAGAATTGACTGACTGCCCCCGGGCAGTCCTAAGCAAAGCTTTAGCTGTAATTGGTACATGTAAAGTGGGAGGAAGGCACAGGAAGTGACGGAAGGAAAGTTCTTTATAAGTGGCAAGAACTTCCTGTGAGGAGGTCTTTTGCCTTGAACTGGATCCTGAAGGAGCTCTGGCTGAGGACCTTGGACTGCTTTCTATTTCTCCTTCGAACTACCATGTGGCTGAATGAAAAAGGCTGACTCCCTTCTTTAGCTTTTCCTGGAGTTACTAGCCTCCGTAGGGGCCCTGTGTCTGGAGAAGGCCTTCTGGCTAAAACTCTTATTTAATTTACCTGTAGGCCCCCTTTGCTGGAGCCTCTGAAGTCCTGTCTGGTTCGGACCTAGCCAGAGTAATTACATACTCTCTCTCTGATTTCCTTAATTTCACTCTTTCTCATTTTGTAAATAAGCTACCATAAAAAGCCATTCTGACTTGAGTTTCTTTGGACCTCATTTCTCAGAAATTTAGTCCAACCTTTAATTTTTAACCCTTACACATCTATCAGATTGACTAATATGACAAGAAAGGAAAAAGAATAATATGTTGAAGGAGATGTCAGAATAAAGTTGTGAACTGATCCAACCATTCTGGAGAGCAGTTTGGAACAATACCCAAAGGGCTATTAAACTGTGCATATGCTTTCATCCAACAATAGCTCTAATAAGCAGATATCTCAATGAGATCAAAAAAAGAGAAAAAGGAACCACATGTATAAAAATACAAATAGTAACTCTTTCATGGTAAAGAACTAGTAGACACAAATCAGTTTTAAGATTGAAAACTAAAAGATTGAAAACTAAAACTATATCAATCATGGGGAGGGACTGATATAGAATATTATACACTAGGAATGAATGAAGAGAATGATTTCAAAACCTAGAAAGACATATGAATTAATGCAAAGTTAAATGAGTAAGACCAGGAGAACAATTTATATTATAACAACAATATTGTAAAAGTATTTACCACTGAAGGGCTTAAGAACATTTATCAACACACTGACCAAGCAATATCCTAAAAGACTCATGGTAAAATGTGCTGTCCATTCCTAGATAGATAGACCTCACAGTGAATATTGAATTACATTTTTTTCTCTTTCTTCTTAAATTTTTTTTTAAACCCTTGTACTTTGATGTATTGTCTCATAGGTGGAAGATTGGTAAGGGTGGGCAATGGGGGTCAAGTGACTTGCCCAGGGTCACACAGCTGGGAAGTGGCTGAGGCCAGATTTGAACCTAGGACCTCCTGTCTCTAGGCTTGACTCTCACTCCTCTGAGCTACCCAGCTGCCCCTCTTCTTAATTTTTTTATGGACATGGCTAAGGTGATAGTTTTACATGAATATGAAAAAAATATAGTGGGTTTTCTTTTCTTGATTTCTAACTAGATAAGTGTAGTACAGAGAGAGGGGTCATGTTAGTTTGTTCAAGCTTTGGCTGGGTTCTGAAATCAGTTAGGGGTTTGGAATCTTGAGGGAGAAAGTCAGTTGGTTTGGGTCTCTCGTAGAGAGAGGTTTTCTGACCAGCTGAGCTGCCTCCTTACCTATCTGGAGAATTGAAATTTAGCCTGGCTTTGAAATATTTATTTAAGAAATTGTTATTTTGGATAAACCCTTTGTATCTTTCTTCCCTATATTATTTCCTACCTTCCCTCCCTTACCTTATATGTGTGTGGAGTTAATAAGGAGAGTAATTAAAGAGGAATTCAAATCTGTGAAGGGTTAACTATAATTGACAGCATTAGATATAAAGAAACTAGTCAGTCATCATTTATTCCCTTTAGATATCAAGAGCACTTTGTAAGCTTGAGTTAAGGCAGGTCCTTACTCAGACTCCATCTCTGCCTCCCTTCCCCCACCTGAGGTTCCTGAGACAACTGTTAGGGCTTCCTCGATGATCCATTTTCCTGACACATCAACCTTTAAAGATAATAAACCCTTTTGTGTTTTAACAGACCTATTAGTATAATTTGTCAGTTAGTTATTAAGAGAGGGAAGAAGAGGGAAAGAACCAACATATTCTGGGCTTGAAGGGAAGCCGGGCATCCATCTTGGAGGAAGGTGTAACTTCAAAACAAGTCCCTTCCTGTGAAATTAACTAAAGCCTGATTGTTAATTTCAATTTAATCTATTTCCCTCAGCCTGTGTTTAAGTCTGAGTCCTGGTCTATAAGCCCTGCTGTCTTTGCCTGTTTAGATTAATTCTCCCTCTTCCTGAAGATCTTATTCCTTTAGTGTTATACTCCTGACTTCAGCCCTATTATATCCTGAATCTCCTTATTCCAGCTTACCTGTAACCTAGATTACCTACCTAGCAAGTCCTTGACAACCTCCTTTCAAAATTCCCTTTTACCACACACCTTTCCTCAAATTATCCCCATTACATAAGGGAGAGGGAAGAGGGAGAAAACTCAGATCTGAAAACAAAATAAAAATGAATTTTAGGGGCAGCTGGGTGACTCAGTGGATTGAGAGCCAGACTCAGAGATGGGAGGTCCTAGGTTCAAATCTGGATTCTGACACTTCCTAGTTTTGTGACCCTGGGAAGGTCACTGAACCCCCATTGCCCAGTCCATACCACTCTTTGCCTTGGAACCAATACACAATATTGATTCTAAGATGGAAGGTAAGGGTGTGTTTCTTTTTAATGAATTTTTTTAAAGATTCAATTACCATTTAAATAGCTAGAGGAAAAAATTCAGTGCTTATGGCATCTAGATCAGGAAGTAAACCCAACCCCAGACATTGACTAACCATGGAACCCTATAAAAATAATTTAACATTTGTCTTCCTCAGTTTCTTCATCATTAAAATAGGGATAATAATAGCACCTACCAACAAGTGTTATTAGAATCAAATGAGATAATATTTATAAAGTGCTTACTACACTGCCTGACACATGGTAAACACTATAGAAATGCTAGATACAATTATTATCATCATTATCATTATTTTGGAGGTCTCTCTGGGAAGGGGAAGGATACTGGGGGAAATTGTGGAGAGGTAAAAGAAAAGGATATCAAAAAAATCTTTTTTTCCATAAAAAAATTAACGAACCATTGTTAACTTTGGAGAGAGCTGTTTCATTTGAAAGATAAGGTAATAATCCTGAATGCAGAAGTAAAAAAAAAGTAGAGACATTTGTTGCAGACATCATTTTCAAGAAATTGAGCCACAAAAAGCAGTTGAAATATAGCACCATAACTAATAAGAATAGTTGGATCAAATGAGGTCATTGTTTTCTTTTTAATTATGGAGGAGATATAGCTATGTCCATAGGCAGTGGGGAACCTCTGTGGTTCAATCTGGGCAGTGGGTGGCTGACTGAAGGGTGGTTGAAGGGTGGCCGGGAGGCTGAAGAAGAAGAGGGTAGGAAAGCCTGAATCTATTTCCTGCTAGACTGTGAGAGCTAGTGAGAGAGCTGAGAGAATAAAGACCATCAATATATCTGTAGCAATAGCCTTCCCTATTCTCTGGCTTGGCTGTGGCCAGGTCCAACCAGAGATAAAGAGAGAGGTGAAATCACAAGCCTCCTCCAGATTAGTAGTCTCCAGTTCTGATTATTAATTAGTCTAATAGATAATAGATCAATAAGGTTTCCAATCCCCAAACCTTGACCTTATCTTTTCCCTACCTATAGATAAAAGAGTGTTCAATAACAAGTACCTTGGTCCTTGGGAAGGGAGTCAAAATGCAGTCAGATCCTGAACATTATCCAAGGCTGATCAATGGCCCATTACCAATCTATCCAACCCCAGGTTGGGACTAGAAAGGTTACCCATCTATCTAACCTCTCAAAGGTCCTTACTTGGGCAGCTGTTAAAGGAATTCTAACAGGTTATCAATCAAACCTGTTAGAGAGAAGGGGATAACTTACAGCAACAGCCAGGGTGATAGGAGTAGGTGTTCCTTCCACCAAATACAGCTGAGGCAATTATAGACAGATACACATCATCACCATCATTATACATCTATATCTCTCTCTACCTAATTTTTTTCTTTAACAAAATGCAGATGGAAGCAGACCATTCTTTATTTTATGTTCTTCATGGGTTATTTTTTATGTGTCTTCTTCCACGATGTGACAAATATAAAAATAGAATTTTGTAAGATAACACATGTATAATCAATAGCAAACTGCTTACCTTTTCAGGTAGTAGGGAGAGTATGGAGGGAGAGAAAGAAGGTGCAACTTAAAATATCAGAAAATAAATTTGAAGTCATTTGTGAGAGCTTTCTCTTCTCCCTTTCTTTTTGTCATACATCACTGAGATGCCTTCTACTGCTATTTCCTCTTTGATACTGATCTCACAAATAGTTATACATGTGGTCCTTTTCCTTACCAAGGCTAACTTGTCTACATGCACATGTATTTCTGTTCTATCCCATCTTCTCCGGTAGGTTGGCTCCTCTATCACCTAGATTCCCTCCTTAATTTCAACCACTTCCTCACTCAAGCTTACAAAGTGCTCTTGATATCTAAAGGGAATAAATGATGACTGACTAGTTTCTTTATATCTAATGCTGTCAATTATAGTTAACCCTTCACAGATTTGAATTCCTCTTTAATTACTCTCCTTATTAACTCCACACACATATAAGGTAAGGGAGGGAAGGTAGGAAATAATATAGGGAAGAAAGATACAAAGGGTTTATCCAAAATAACAATTTCTTAAATAAATATTTCAAAGCCAGGCTAAATTTCAATTCTCCAGATAGGTAAGGAGGCAGCTCAGCTGGTCAGAAAACCAGACTTTGCCATTTATTACTTATGTGACCACAAACAAGCTACTTAACTAATCCCTTTGATCAGTATACTGATTTGTATTTAACTACAACGGAGGCAAATGGATGGGAGTATAGGATTAGCTACTTAACTAATCCCTTTGATCAGTATACTGATTTGTATTTAACTACAACTGAGGCAAATGGATGGGAGTATAGGATTAGAAATCAGAAAACACTAAATTGAAATATTGCCTCAGATATTTACTAGTTATGTGACCTCAGGCAAGTCACTTAACTGCTATTTGTCTCAGTTTCTTCATCTGTAAATTAGGGGTAATAATAGCATCATTCTCTCAAGATTGTTTTGAAAATGAAATAATAGTTGTGAAGTACTTTTGTAAATTTTAAAACATCATATGAATTATTATTGTTATTATTTGTTATTAATATTAGAAGCAATAAGGGTAACAAAGTAATGGCTAATGACTTCATACCCAGCAATCTCTCCACTTGGCCACCTTTGTGTCTTGTTTTCTTTAATTCTTTCTTACTCTGTATCTCTATGTCTTTATTCCTTTCTGTCTCTGTTCTTCTCTCATACTCAGTGATTGTGTCCCTCTGTTCCTCTGTCTATATTATTGGTTCTCTTGTTTGTTGTCTCTTGCCATCTCTGTCTCTCTATGCCTCACTTGATGAATTGAAACAAGTTATTTTCCCTCTCAGGGACTCTGTACCATCATGGAGGCCGGGTACATCAATTGTCTATTCCCTCAATACTTCTTGGTGTTCCATGAAGTTATTACTATGGCTCTTTCTCAAGTCAAATGTAAGACAGTATGTATCACACTCTATAGAATTTTAAGCTCTAGATCACCATCAGGTTCATTATTCTTGTTACTCTCCCAGTAAATGATTTAATATAATAGAAAAGCATTTTGTGTAGCCCAAATAATGGTAAGCATGGTTCCTATTTATCAAATATATGTTAATGTTATTATCTTGAGTAAAATGCAAATTCATTTGGGAGCATTACTGAATTCACTAGAGATTTTTATTATCATATATTTCTCAATCAGCAGATATTAAAAGCATGATTACTAATGCATGGGCTGGGTAAAGCATTTTGAAACCAAATGGGAATCCTCATTCTTGAAAATGTTGGGAAAGCACTAAAACAGAGGGAGGGAGGGAGAGAGGGAACATCAGTGATGATCTGCCCCACTGTTACTCCTGTAATATACAGCATTACCCTAATAACAAAGATAAGCTCTGATTTGAAGGGAGGAATCTCATGTCAATATATAGACTAACTCCAAAAACAGAGATTTTATTCCTTTTTTTTTTCAGACTCTCTTTTTTGCATAAAGGGCAGAAGAGGACACAGCCTCAGAGGAAATAAATGAACTTTATCTGACAAGCCCAATCAGTGGAGAAAAGACTAACAACAGCTTTCCTGGATGAGGGGGAGCTGAATAAAGTCCTGAAGAGGCCCTAGTGAATGAACTTCCCATAGACCCTTTCAAAGATGTGT
>NC_058132.1:85584945-85595025 GCF_016433145.1 Gracilinanus agilis
TTAAATAGTTCAAAAAAGTAAGAGAGAGTTTGGTGCCTTTAAAAAAAACCAGAAGAATCTAAATTGGTACACACCTTTCTACCCAGAAATAATTTCATTGTCCACATTGTTGTAAATCATTTAGTCACATCGTTTAATTAAATCTCTGTACAAAAAATTTACATATATATTTACATACACACACTACAATTAGATTGGTTGTTTTCACTATGCTGTGGTTTATAGGGTTTGGCAATGTGCCCATTTCTAGGGCTTTCAGTGAGGCTTGAAGCCAATGTTTCTCCTATAAGCATAACAGGAAATAGGACCAGAGCAGAACCCATGCAGTCCAAGTATACTGAGGAGGGGGATAGAAGGGGTAAAGAAAGGGAGTTTCCAGGAACACTAAAACCAGTATAACATCCAAATGGTCACTGGGATCCTTCAGGACCACAACAAGGTAAAGAGTCAACTCCCAGCTGGGAATTGCAAGAGAAAGAGAGACAGAACCTGGGTCAGTATTTGACATAAAACTCCAGAAGATGGAAGCAAAAGCCAGAGATTACAAGAAAAGGTAGAATCTGTTCTCAAAAATCCTATCCATAATTGTGGAGCAATGACAACAACCTCCAGACAACAGAGGAAAAAGGTGCAAATGGCCTGTCTACCCTATACATGAAGACAAGAGGGGATGGAATTTGGTCATTTCACAAAATCCAAAAACTAGGGTTGTACATATGAGTAAACAGAAGATATCTTTAAATATAATGAAAAAAAATATCAAAGGTTAAGAGAAGCCCAACAGTTAAACCCAGAAGAAGAGAATAAAGCCACAAAAATTAGAAGGCAACTATGTGGTACAATAATAATTAGTGATTTGTAGCATTTTTTCACATGACTATTTCTAGCTTAAATATCTTCCAAAAGATACGACCTGTTCATATCTTTGGACTTGATTTAATAAGTATCTTTATATATGGTCGTCCTGCTTCAAGTCTCTCCCCACTCCTACCTATCTTCTTCACAAGTGGTAAAGTAAATTTCTGAAAACCTAACTATCACTTAGATATAATATAAGGGGGGAAAGGGGTTTTTTGGGTTCAATATATTTCAAAGATGGTTGCCAGAGGATTGAACAATTATCAATCCTCAATTAAGAATAATCTCAAGTCAAAATTGACTTTTATGGAAGTTTATTTACAATTGAGGAGAGAGAGAGGAAATGAGGAAATAAGAATCTAACACAGTAGGTAAATTACTACAATCCTCTAATTAATCCAGGTAGGTCTGATTAACCCTCAGTTAAGAGTCAGAGGGCCAGAGGCCCAGAAGTGAATGAAGCAAAGCTTTGTTCACAGAGTCTATTAAAATGAAGTTCCTTAAGAGAAGTTCAGGAAGATTAAGTCTTTAAACTCACCACGTGGACTTCTAAAGAAGATATTGAATGCAGACTCACCAAGTTCTCATGGTTCCAGCCAGCACTCCTCCATGGACCAGAAGAGCTAGAAGACTCCGAAGAGTTCCTTCACCAGCCACCCTCTTCACCAGAAGATCCTCTCACTCAGTCAACTCCCTCTTTTTAAAAGGTCACTTATGCGTCACTTCCTGTGCCTTCCCCTAGTTTGCATGTCCAATCACAACAGACACTTCTCTAAGGACACTTAGGGGGCTGTCAGTTGATTCTGATTCATCACCTACTCTAGCACACTTGGGTCCAAGATATCATTCAGATCCTGAGATCCTGCATGGACAAATATAATGCAAGTATTTGTATCCCACACCACTTGAAATTTCAAACCTTTGGAGAATTCTAGAGTCCCAGCCCAGGGCAGTCTGTGCTGAAGTCTCAGATCCTTATGAGCCCAGAGCAAAGCCAGGAATCCCAGACTGGACTTGGGATAAAGACATAATACTCACTTTGGAGTAACTGATACTATTAACTCCTAAACTTTTTGCCTAAAGCTCAGGGCAGAGCTCCAAGACAGGGCAATCAAGAGTGTAACTGGTTGGATCAAGTACACAGTGAGACCAAAACCCTGAGTTTAAGCCTGGGTCGAGGATTTGATCAAGCCCTAACCTGATTGAGTTCAGAGTGAGATAAAAAACTTAAACCTAAGACTGAGGTAAGTCTTTAAGTTATCAGCATCTCAAGGGTAAATTGAATAAGCAGGGGGAGAGGCCTCTCAGAGCTCTCAGCCTTCAGACCATCACATTATCCCCCAAGCCTAGCTATAATTAGAAAAAATGAGCAAACAACAAAAAAAGCACCTAACTCTAAAGAAATTTTATGGAGACAAAGAGCAAGGTACAGACACAAAAGGGGACAGTGAAAGCAAAGGAAATTCATGCAAAGTCCAAAAGAAAAATATGGATTGGACACAGATTCTGGAAGAGCTCAAAAAAGACTTTAAAAACAAATAAAGAGAGGTAAAGGAAAAGTGGGAAAGAGAAATGAAAGTGATGCAAGAAGAAATGGGCCAATTGATAAAAGAAAACCAAAAAGAGACAGAGGAAAATCATGTCTTAAAAATCACAATTGACTATTTAGAAGCTTTCATGAGAAACTAAGAAATAATAAAGAAGAATCAAAGGAATGAAAAAAAAAACAGAGGAAAACATGAAATATCTTATTGAAAGAACAACTGACCTAGAAAATAGATCTAGGAGAGACAATTTAAGAATTATTGGACTACCTGAAAGCCATGATCAAGAAAAAACCTTCAACATCATACTACAAGAAATTATCAAGGAAAACTCCCCCAAGATCCTCCAACAAGAAAATAAAATTTAAATGGAGAGAATTCACAGATTGCCTCTGAAAAGAAATCCTCAAATGACAACTTCCAGCAATGTAATAGCTAAATTCAAGAGCCACCAAACTAAGGAGAAAATACTTCAAACAGTCAGTAGGAAACCATTCAAATACGATGTAGCTACAATCAGGATAGCATAGAACCTAGCAGCTTCTACATGAAGGATCGAAAAGGCATGGAATATGATATTCAGGAAGGCAAAAGATTTGGGTTTACCACCCAGAATCACCTATCCAGCAAAACTGACTATATTTTTTCCAGGAGAAAATGGACATTCAATAAGATAGAAACTTTCCAAGTATTCCTGAGGAATTAAGCCAGACTTAAACAAAAATTTTGAAGTCCAAACACAAAATATAAGGGAAGCCCCAAAAGATAAATAAGAAAAAGAAAATTTAAGGGACCCATTAAGGTTAAAATATTTATATGTCTACATGGAAAAAGTACACCTGTGATTCTTAGTAGTAGAGAAGATAGAAGGAATTTACCCAGAAAGAGGATGGGGAAGTAAGCTGATTATGACAATATGATATATATGATAATATAAGATGATGTGATGTGTATGTAAATGTGATGATATGAAATGATATATGTGTATGATATGTATGCATATTGATGATATGTAAAAAATCAAGAGGTGAAAGTGAGGGTTGCACTAAGAGAAAAGGGAAGGGAGAGATAGAATGGGGTAAATTATTTAATATATAGAGGCATGAAAAACCATTATAGTGAGGAGAGGACAAGGGTGGTGACAGGCAATGCTTAGACTTTATTCTCATTATAACTGGCTCAGAGAGGGAAAAACAAGTATAATCAGTAGGGTACAAAATTCTATCCTACCTTGCAGAAAGTAGAAGAGGAATAAGACAAGGGAAGGGGGAGGTAATTGAAGAGAGGTTGAAGTGGTAGGTGACAAAAAGCAAAATACTGGTGAGGAGGAACAGAGTGAAAGGGAATAGAGCAGGATATAAAGGGGATAATATAATGGAGGGCAATTCACAGTTAGTAATCATAACACTGAATGTGAATGGGATGAACTCACTCATAAAACAGAAGCAAATAGCAGAGTGCATTAAAAACCAGAATCCTATTATACGTTGTTTACAAGAAACACATTTGAGGCAGGGTGACACACACAGATTCAAGGTAAAGGGCTGGAGCAGGATTTATTATGCATCAACTAAAATAAAAAAAAAAGCAGGAGTAGCAATCATGATACAATACAAAGCTAAAGTAGAACTTGATCTGATTAAAAGATAAGGAAGGAAATTACATTTTGCTAAAGGGTACTAAAAATAATGAAGTAATATCATTACTAAACATTTATGCACCAAAAGGTATAGCATCTAGATGTCTAAAGGAAAAATTAAAGGAGATTAAGGAGGAAATAAATAGTAAGGCCATACTAGTGGAGGATTTCAACCTTCCCCTTTCAGAACTAGATAAATTGAATCAAAAAATAAATAAGAAAGAAGTAAGGGAAGTGAATGAAATGTTAGAAAAATTAGAGTTAATAGATATTTAGATTGACTAGCAGCAATGCAATGATCCAGGACAATTCTGAGGGTCTTATAAGAAAGAACGCTATCCACATCCAGAGAAAGAACTGTGGGAGTAGAAAAACAGAAGAAAAACAACTGCTGGATCACATTGGTCGAAGGGGATATGATTAGAGATGTAGGCTCTAAACCAGTGGTTCTCAAAATTTTTTGGCCTACCACCCCCTTTCCAGAAAAAATATTACTTAGTGCCCCTAGAAATTAATTTTTTTAATTTTAATAGCAATTAATAGGAAAAGATAAATTTACCTGTAGTCATAACTGCCTCTCTAGATTGCTGCAGCACCCACCAGGGGGCAGTGGTGCCCACTTTGGGAATCACTGCTCTAAATGATCACCCTAATGCAAATATTAATAAAACGGAAATGGGTCTCATATGTAAAAGCCAGAGGAATTGATCATTGGCTATGGGAAGGGAGAGAGAAAGAACATGAATCATGGAACCATGGGAAAATATTCTTAATTAATTCATTAAAAATTTTTAAGTTAAAAAAACTAAAAAAATAGATATCTGGAGAGAATTGTTAAGGGATAAAAAGAAATGTACCTTCTTCTCAGCAGTGCATTATACATATACAAAGATTGGCCATGTTCTATGGCATAGAAATATTGCAAACAAATGCAAAAAAAAAAGCAGAAATAATAAATGCAATTTTTTCAGATCATAATGCAGTGAAATTAAAAATTAACAGGGGTCCATGGAAAGGCAAATTTAAAATTAATTAGAAACTAAATAATCTTATTCTTAACAAATGATGAGTATAAAAACAAAATCACAGAGCAATTACATACTTTGTTAAAGAGAATGACAAATGTGGAGACAATATATCAAAATCTATTGGATACAACCAAAGCAATACTCAGGGGAAATTTTATATTCTGAGTGCCTATATCAACAAAATAGAGAGGGAGGAGATCAATGAATTGGACTTGCAACTTAAAAAATTAGAAAAAGGACAGATTAAAAATCCCCACATAAAAATTAAATTGTAAATCCTAAAAAATTAAAGGAGAAATTAACAAAATTGAAAGTAAAGGAATTATTGAACTAATAATTAAGACTAGGAGCTGGTACTTTGAAAAACAAATAAAATAAAGTACTGGTTAATATAATTGAAAAAAAAAAAGAAAGAAGTGAACCAAATTAACAGCATCAAAGATGAAAAGGGAGATTTTGCCTCTAATAAAGTGGTAATTAAGGTAATTATTAAGAACTATTTTTGTCCATTTATATGCCAATAAATGTGAGAATCTAGGTGAAATGGGTGAATATTTATAAAAATATAAATTGCCTAGATTAACAAAAGAGGAAATAGAATACTTAAATAATCCCATCTCAGAAAGAGAAAGTGAACAAGCAATCAAGGAACTTTCTAAGAAAAAATCCCCAGGGCCAAATGGATTCATAAGTGAATTTCTGTCAAACATTTAAAGAAAAACTAATCTCAATACTATATAAATTATTTGACAAAATAAGCAAAGAAGGAATCTTACCAAATTCTTTTTATGACACAAACATGGCACTAATTCCAAAGTCAGGGCAACAAAAAACAGAGAAAGAAAATGACAGACAAACCTCCTTAATGAACATAGATGTAAAAATATTAAATAAAATACTAGCAAAAAGACAAGGATTATTCATTATAAACAGGTGGGATTTATATGAGAAATGCAAAGATGAGGAGCAGCTGGGTAGGTCAGTGGGTTTAGAGCCAGGCCTAGAGATGGAAAGTCCTAGATTAAAATCTGGCCTCAGACACTTCCCAGCTGTGTGACCCTGGGCAAGTCACTTGACCCACATTGCCTACCCTTACCATTCTTCTACCTTGGAGCCAATACACAGTATTACCTCCAAGACAGAAGGTAAGGATTTTATAAAAAATAATAATAATTAAAAAAAAAGAAATGCAAGGATGGTTTAATATTAGGAAAACCATTCACATAATTGACCATATCAGTAACCAAACCAACAGAAATCACAGGATTATCTCAATAGATGCAGGAAAAAAGCCTTTCAAAAAGCAAAAGATAACACTTGAAGTGAACAAGGGATCCCAGGAGATGGAAGATGGGAAATAGTGCAGTCTAGGAATGAAGGATAGACAGTGCTATGTTAGAGAGATTTAACATAGAACATCATACATTAAGAATTTGTAAAAAGGCCAGTCTGGCTAGTCTACAGCATGTATGGAGAAGAATAATGTATAAAAACTCTGGAAAAGTAGGATGACACTGGCCTTTGAAGAGCTTCATCTTCCAAAGCCTGTGTCCAGTTCACTGAAACCACTTCCTATTCTTCAATTTCTGTTTCATTTGCTCTCTTTTCACTTCCTTGAAAGAAGCTATCAATTGTCAGTTGTATAAAACTTTTTAATTTATTGCAAACAAAATCAAAAGTTTCATTTTTTGTAATGTTCTCTATGTCTTGTTTGGCCATAAATTCTTCCTTTTCCATAAATCTTCCAAAAGGTAAACTTACCATAAGTTTACCACATGTTGCCCTAATTTGTTTATGATATCACCCTTTATTTCTTGATCTAGCATCCATTTTGACTTTATCCTGGTGTATGGTATAAGAAATTAGTCTATGCCTAGGCTCTGCCATACTTCTTTCCAGTTTCCCCAGCAGTTTCTGTCAAATTGTAAGTTTTTTGCCCAAAAACTTGAATCTTTAGTTTTTGTAGAATATTAAGTTTCTATGGACATTAAATGCCATGAGTTGATTACCCAATCTAGTCCACTGACCCAGCACCCAATTTCTTGGCCTTTACCAGATTGTTTTGATGACTACCAATTTATAATATAATTTCTAGGAGTAGTCAGGTGGCTTAGTGGATTTCGAGACAGGCCTAGAGACAGGAGGTCCTGGGTTCAAATCTGGCCTCTCATATTTCCTAGCTTTGTGACTTTGGTCAATTTACTTAAACTCCATTGCCTAGCCTTTACTGCTCTTCTGCCTTAGAACCAATATACCATATTGATTCTAAGATAGAAAATATGGGTTTTTGGGGATAGGAAATATGGGAGAGAAAGAGAGAGAGTGAGTGAGTTTCAGATTGGGTACAGCCAAGCATCTTTCTTCAGATTTGTTTTTATTATTCCTTGATATTCTTAGCCTTTTGTTCTTTCAGATGAACTTTAATGTTTTTTCTAGTTCTATGAAAAAAATTGGGGTACATTGATATGGCACTGAATAGGTGAATTAATTTAGGTAGGATTGTCATTTTTATTATATTGACTCAATTTCTACATGAGCAATGAATATTTTTTCAGTTGTTTAGGTCTGACTTTATTTGTGTGAAGAGTGTTTTGTAATTGTCTTCATATAGTTGCTGAATTTGTTTTGGTAGGTATAGTCCTAAATATTTCTTATCGTTTAGATTTATTTTGAATGGAATTTCCTTTTCTATCTCTTGTTTTGGACTTGCTGGTGGCAAATGGAAATGCTGGTGATTTTTGTGACTTTGTTTTGCATCCTACAACTTTTTTGAAGTTGTTAATTATTTCTATTAGCTTTCTGGTTGATTCTCTAGGATTCTCTAGGCATACAATCACATGTAAAGAGTAATAACTAGGTATACAACACCTGAAAAGGGTAAACCTGTAAGGAGTGATAACTTTGTTTCTTCATTGCCTATTCTAATTCCTTGAACTACTTTTTCTGATCTTACTAAGGATTTCTAGTAAGATATTAAATAATAGTGGTGATAGTGGGCATCCATACTTTAACCTGATCTTATTAGGAAGGGTCTTAGTTTATCCCATTACAGATAATGCTTGCTAATGTTTTAGATAGATGTTATTTATCACTTTTTTAAAGTTCTATTAATTCCAATGTTTTCTAATGTTCTTATAAAGAACAGGTGCTCTATTTTGTCAATTGCTTTTTTTGCATCTACTAATACAATCATGGTTTCTATTGGTTTTGTTATTAACATGGCCAATTATACTGCTGGTTTTCCTAATATTGAACCATCCCTGCATTCCTGCTCTAAAACCCACCTGATTATGGTATATGATTCTTATGATGTAATACCATTGTAATACCATTACTAGGATTTTATTTAAAATTTTGATATCAATATTTATTAAGGAGATTGGTTTATAGTTTTCTTTCTCTGTTTTAGCTCTTCCTGGGTTAGGTATCAAAAGCATATTTGTGTCACAGATGAATTTCTTTACTTGTATTCACAGTTTTTTTGAGTTTTCTTCTTCCTGAGATCTTTGATAATTTCAGTCATTTTTTTTATTCTCCCCTATTACTCATTTTATGATTCTCTGGTTGTGTTTTTCTTAGAGGTTGGTATTCTCTCACATAGGGTAATCCATAGTTGAACAGGCAAAGTCACTACCCTACCTAACTTTGGGCTTGGGGGAAGACAGAATTCACTTCATCTGAATGCTGGGCTCTTTACCTCAAATTTACTAGATTTTTTTTACCCCCTTCTACCTCACTCAGTGTCCTATTCTAGTGTCCTGCCCCATTCCCTCCATTCTTCAATTCTCTGGTCAAAGAGTTCACAGCACTGTCACGCTAGAATTATTGTAACATAATGCTATTTCTTTCATTTGGAGTTTGGTTTTCTGAGACTTTGGGAAGAAATGGAGGAATCTGGATGTGAAGCTGAGATCTATTTCAAACCCTGACACATTTCCTAATCCTATTTCCTCTGTTTCTCTGCTCTCTAAAAGAAATATTTCATAGCAGAAAATGCTGCCTTGTTGCTAGTTACTGAGGCCTCAGTAAAGTACCACAGCTTGGAGCTAGATCTCCACCATACTGAAAAAAAGGAAAGAAGGATCAGGATGGGGGTTGATTTTTCGTTATAAGTCTAGGATAACTGTCCTTGGGTCAGCTAGTTCAACTTTTTGCTGGTAGCATGATGAGCAGAAGGTGAAGGGGGGTTGAGTAATTTCAAAGTAGGAGTCAATACTTTTTTCTTCTTTTGGGTTCCAGATATACTAGACCCATGGCAGCAAACCCATGGCACATGTACCTAAAAGGGAAGGCAGAGCTTTCTCTGTGGGCATGCAAGCCATCACCCACCAGAGTTCATTACTAGAAAGGCAGATGGATCCAGGGGAGCTCCTCCCTTCCCCCTCTCTACTGTACCCGGGGACATTTCTTTTCACTTCATCCACCCTCCTGCCCAATGGGAGAGCTTCCTCTCTGTCAGGGCTAAGGCAGTGGGGGTGGGTCCTCCCCACCCCAGCATGCAGCATGGGGATCTATGGAGGTAGGGCACAGTACCTGGTCTCTAGGGGTGGCGGGGCCTGTGGTCTCTAAAAGATTTTGCCATCACTGTACTAGACCATGGAAACAGATGGTATTGTTTTACTTTAGCACATATGTTCTGTTTCAAAGAGGTATGAGAGATCAAGGAATCAGAGAAATTTCAATACTCCCGCCTTATTGGTCACATGGACCCAAATATCTCCAAATACTTCTTGCTGTTCTTTCTTTTTGAAATGGTGAATCGTTGCAACAGTGGAAGCTAAAAAAGGGAACTTGAAAGAAAAAGGCTGGACAAAGTAGTCTCTAAACAAAATCTGACTTTATTTGGTGAATAAAGTAAACATGTCAGAGGTCTGCAAAATCTCCATTTGGATCTGAGACATCTGATCATCAACTTTGAGAGATATTTAAAAGCAAAAAGAACTTACAGAGTGGGGGTAAGATTTATAGGGGTCATTCTTGATGTAAGTAATAGGGATTACAGGTTATGGAC
>NC_058132.1:85595525-85619486 GCF_016433145.1 Gracilinanus agilis
GAGAAATAGGGTCACAATAGGGGCTATTATCTGGATTCCCTACTGGATTCCCTAATCCAGGCTGAGGCAGTCTTTGAGTTTGGTCCTGGTAACCTGAGCCCTGAAAAGCTCTGGTACCAGCAGGTTGGTTAATCCAAAAACAACTTGACCCCTCCAGGAGGCTATTGGAAGTCATTTAGTGAAATAGAGTCTGTAATAGATATTTTATCAGGATCCCATTACAAAATCATCAGCAAATAAAACTGTGTGTATGATTTTTTTCTGCAATGCATGTCAGAACACAGACAGAATGGGTTATCTAAGGTAAAAATCTGAAACTCCTCTTTTGACTCCTTTTCAGATCCCCACCTTTTCTTAATATTCTTATTGGAAAGCTTTGAGTCCTTAGCAGACCAGCAGCTACTGAGTTAACAATTTCTCTCCTTGAGAATTAAGAAGCCTGAACTCCAAAAAATATATTACTTAGATAATCAAGGCCAGAGACAGACAAAGCTAGACAAGACTTTTATCTGACCAGGTGCAATCCTGTAAATCAAGAGGACAGGACTCAATTAGTAAAAATCTCTATGAAATATATTTCTGCTCCCAGAATTAAATTCCTACTAATTGGTGATGGAATTCGACCTTGGACCCTTTTCTATCTTTACTTTGAAGCCTCCAAGGATTTTCTTTTGTGTGATTTGTAATCTCTATCAGCTGTAAGTTTTTCTTTGTGTTCTTTGGGTGAAAATAGTATATAATAAACTCTAGACTCCATGGAGTTGCAGCAGTTTTGAGCTAAGCATTTAGTCTGACTGTACTCATTCAATCTGATGCCACTAAGCGCCACTCTGAACCCCCAGAAATATAGAACTGGCACTCTATATGATGGCGTCTAACATGGGGGCTTTCTGAGCAGTGCGAATACCCTTCCCCCCAGCCAAAGCACTTCCCAAATTCAGGTGGCTAGGAGGCTCAGCCCTCAGCTTAGCTGCTGGCTCATGGAGAGGAGAAGGTGAGGGATTAGAGGTAACTATCTTTGATCTTTACAATTTAAAACAAACAGAACACCATGGGGCACAGTGAATCAAAGGAAAGACATCTTTTTATTGATATAACTAAGCACATGCTCAGGAAATGGGAAGTAAAAATTAGTAAAGAACAGCTCACTAAATTTCTTGATCTTATTCAAAATTGTAGCCCATGGATTCCCTTAGAATTCTGGCAAAAAGTTGGCAATGATTTGAAGACTTATTGTATTGAGCATGGATCAGAACAAGTGCCAGTAAAAATTTCATTGGCTGCTGAAAAAACAACTTTGTTATCTGGTCAGAATGCAGAGAATGAAATCTTTAAGGTTTCAGTATTAGAATCAGAGGAGGAGGAAAAGGGTCCTTGTCAATCAAACCGGAGCTTTAAAATCCGAAGGAAAAAGCCACTAGCAGCAGACACTCCTCCACCTAAAAACCTCTCTTCCAAAGAGGAAGGAGGGATAAAAGCAGAGGAGCCTCTGCTGCTTGGAGCTCCAGCTCTGCTGCCCCAGCCCCCTAATATAGGTTTTAAAGGAGCCCTAAAAGTCCTTGAAAGGACGGAGACATATCATTCTGTTTCCCAGTTATTTTTAGAGCAGATGAATTGTATGATGATGAAGAAGTAGCTCCAACATGGGAGCTTCTTCCCTACAAAGTGTTAAAAGAAATTAAGACAGCTTGTGCTTCATATGGTCCTGCTTCTCTATACACTTTAAATTTGGTGGAAACTTTGGGGGCAATTTGGATGACCCCCTTTGATTGGATTCAGACCTCGAGATATTCCCTTTCTGCGGGGGACTACCTCTTTTAGAAATCAGAATTTGATGAATTGGCAAAACAGAAGGCAGCCATTAATAAGAAACAGGACATCAGAGTTACTAAAGAAATGTTACTTGGAATAGATGATTGGGAATTACATGCTGATCAGATTAATTTACCTAGAGAAGCTCTAATTCAATGTACAAGGTGTGCCTTAGAAGCTTGGAAAAGAATCCCAGTAACTAAGAAACTGTCCACAGGTTTGGCCGAGATTACACAAAGATCAGACAGAGGAAAGATACTCAGATTTTATAGAAAGGCTAAATCAGGAGAAAAAAAAATGTACAAATGATGAATATTCAACTCAGATAACAGTCAGAAAGTTTGCCTACAACAACTCCAATAAGGTATGTCAGAGTATGCTTCAAAATGTTAAAAAATCTGGGACTATTAAAAATGTGAAAGCTTGTGAAGACTTTACTCCAGCATATCTGCAGGGTATAGCCATTGCAGCAGCCCTGAAAGGAAAAACATATTCTGAAATGGTTAAGGGCTCAAAGGCTGTATAAAGCTCTTGTTCCAATGCCCCTAACTCTTTGTGTCCCAGATGTGAGAAAGGTTACCACTGGAAGAAAAATTGTAATTCCAAATTCCATCAAAATGGTTACAGATTACCTAATAAAAGATTTCAGGGAAGATGGAAAGGAGGCCAACCACCGGCCCCACCAATGACTAAATTTAATCCAAGAATTCATCCTACCTTAGCCAGTTCCTTGCTAGAGTTAACCAATTTTCTGAATAATAAACTTTCTTTTTCTCCAGATTTCTTTAGCCATTTAAGATGTGATTTATTGATCTTTGATAGGATGTCTTATATTTGTTAGAGTATGAGTCAAATGCCCTGGAAATATGTCTTTGATCAGTCTATGGGTCTATATGTTGTATTTATGTGTCTATGATCTGTTTGTAATGGTTTTGTTTGTCTGTGATCACAATGGAATTTTGAAGAAAATAAAACTCTCTCTTTCTCATTCATTCTGGAGGAATGGGAAAGACAGAGGAATTTGAAAAATTCAGAAAATACATCTCTAATGGACTTCTGAGAGTTTTAAACTCTAAAAGAATTTAATTGGTTAAAAGAAATCATATTCTCTGTTCTCATTAAGGCAAGAATCAACAAGATAATTTGTCTACATTTGTTCTTCCATTTCTTACTGGCCATAAGAAAGGGAACAAAGAAATCATAAGAGAATAACAAGGGACAGATTTGATCCCACCACCAAATTATATCAACAGGTTAAATACTGAGGTATATATTTAATCAAATTTAACAAGGATTCTAAATGTAATCTAAGAAAACTTTTATTCAGACAGAAAAAGCAATGATTCTGAACTGTGTACTGAGGTACAGAAATGCAATTTAAAACTTTCTTAGCTAATCAGAATCATCAGTTCACCTAAATGCTTAACCGAGAGTGGTAAAAACTTTTGGGACTGACATAAGTTTAATCTATCATTAATCACACTGATGTTAGTGAAAATCCTAACTTATAAATTATTAGAACAATACCATTGGCTTGTATTTCATAATTAGACCCCTTTAAACAGAGAATGGTTCATGAGAAAAGATTAAGCCAAAATGGAATCATCCATGCTACCTCAGTTCAGCAAGAAATAATTTTGGAAAGTCAAAAAACATAGTTCCTTTTTCTCAAAACTCACAGCCCTTTCTCTAATTCATTAGGATACATGTTTGCTAAGGATTTGAATAGATACTGATGGTATAATTTAAATCTATTGACTAACAGTTAGAAAATGGAATTTCAGTTATTAATTTAAATGTGCACAAAAATTTATATTGGAAAAGTTATCTATTAAGACTTGCAGTATGTAAAATACAGATTTCAATAATCAGATTTGCCAAAAATACTTATCAAACTAAATTTGAGGATTGCAAATTATATAAGGATACTAGTTCATGATTTAAAAGAAATATTTAATCAGGTATGTAGATTCGTCCTAAGGTATAGAGGCCAGACTATAGGTTTTATTCTACTTTAAGCTGAAAGAACAACTGGTAAATGTAAGAAACATTCTTAAGAAGTTTTACTCAGGAACAATTTGGATGTAGTGAAGTTTAAATTAATATTCATTTGGAAGTCCCGGATCCCAAACCCCCAGCTGCCACTTTCACTACCACCCTGCTCTGCCTTGCTGCGATCTTTGGAGAATTCTGCTGCTGCTGCTTAGGATTTGGTATTATCCCCCCACACACACCACCCCCACTCTCTTGGTAATGGCCTGCATTCTAGCCCTCCATGTGTTTCTCTAAAGGCCTAATTTAGGCTCTCCATCTGGGTATTTTTCTAAATACTGACCTAAGCTTTTCTCTAGCCCCGAGTCCACGCTTCCACTTGGGCACTCTAGTATTTACGCTTTAAACAGGAAGTAAAATGACAAACTTTCTTGCACTTATTAAACTTAAACTCCAGGGAAGAAATTCACCCCATACCTGCTCAAAACTTTGAACTGAGAGCAGAGACTGATTATAAGGGCCTGGAATTTGAACCTTAAAATTGAATTGGAGTGGGCTTTTAAAACCTCGGTTTTGTTTCTGTTTTAAAAAGACTTTGTATCTTACTGCATTTTGCTGATAGTTTCGTGAATTAATTTTGTTTATTTCATTGATTTTCCTGTTGCACTGAATCATTTTAAGTTAATGAAGTTTGTGGCTGCTAGATTAATTCTGTTTGTGATTTTATTGTAACTCCAAAATAATGAGAAAAATCTATTAGAACTGGTAAGAGGTTTTGACCAGCTTGTTAATCTGGTACTCACATTACATTTCCTAATTTATATCAGGTTTCATTTTTACTGTAATCAAAACATTGCCGTGTTCTCATACCATTTGAACATCTTACACATTTTTTAAAGTTGTAAATTGCCTTATGTATACTGGATTTATAGGAGCACATGTCTTTTAAGTTTTTATTCTATCTTAGTAATTGTATAAAACCTTGGAGTGTTTGATGCCTGCCTTGAGATTTAAATAGTAATTTCATGAGAGGTCTTTTAAAAAATTACTTTAGATGCCTAGTACCTTTCTGTATAAATGATAAGGTTTTTATGTATTTATTTTAAAGAATTGTTGTCTTAAAGGATAAGCTTTATATATTTTATTGTGAAGAATTTTTGTCTTATATTTTTATTGATATTAGTCTATGTTTTAGTCTCTATACTTTTAATAGAAGGATCTAGAATTCTTGAGTATAATTTAGACCAGAAGATTTTTTAAATATCAGATTTTTATATGGAAGCAGTAACAGAATTTGTTGAGAAACTCTTAGCCAAGGTTTACAAGTTGTAACAAGTATATGATTTTTGAAAATCATTGTTTATTGTTTTAAAATGTGTTGTTAGAAATTATGGTACTCTATTTTAATGTGCATTGTGAATCTGCTATTTTGTAAAGCCCATTTTCACTCACATTTTTAAGTAACAAAACCTTTCACTAGTTCTAAGATATAGATAGATAGATAGATAGATAGATAGATAGATAGATAGATAGATTTGATTTTTAAAACATTCTTTTTTAATTAGAGCAATTGATTTTTCCTTTTTCTCATCTTGTACTGGAATGATATATAATCATTACTTACCTACTTTTTTAATTTTACAGTGAAATAAGCTTAATGCAAATACCTGAGGAGCCTATGGGACTGTGATTTAATGCCTTTCTGTCTGATTCCAAGAGAAGGGGACACAAGAGCTGTTAATAGAGCTAAGAAAGCACAAGGTCAAAAAGACCTGACTAAGAATCTGCATGGATTGCAGGAGTTCTATGCCAATACTGAAGGGCTTAAAACTGGGGTTTGAGTTTTTTTGGAGTTCCAGTCTTTTCTAACATGTTAGAGGACGAGGATCCCCTTTAACTTAGATTCCTAGTAAAGCACCTAAGATTGGTTATTTATTGGCTCATTCCCTGAGAAGTTGAAGGCAAATCAGATCAGAAACAGACGTATCCCTTATCTCTCTTATATATAGAGAGAATGGCACTGTTCTATAAGTCCTGGCCCTAAATGGGTAATTGCAAACTGCTTAAATCACTTTAATTGGGCCTTGATTCAAGGTTTATTTTCCTTACATTTTTTTGCACATTTTACATTTCATTCACCAGTTAATTTTTTCTCCTTTTTTTGAATTTTATTCTTTTTATTTTTTTTATTATTTCTTTTGCCAATTGATTTCATGCACCCCTGTGACTCACTCAGCCATGCATCCTAGGTTGACCTTTTCAGGGGAGTAATGTGTTATTTAAAATCACTTCAGGGGGGTGTGTGTGTTAGGTTTTTATAATCATAATGTCTGAATTATTATCTATAATGCAAGTTAATTTTCACTCCTTTAGGAATAATCTCAGGGGGGCAATGTATAATTCTCAGAAGAAAATGTATGTTTTGTAATCTATAATGTAAAGTTTAAATTCTTTGAGAGTAATTTCAGGATAAAGAGTGTACCATCCCCCCAGAATCCAGACGACTGAACCTGTTTTGTGGAGGCACCAAAAGATGCCTGAAGAGCCTTCACTGGATCATGAAGACCCAAATATGAACTTTGGGGCACAGTTGATCGGAACTATGGGGGTTGAACGAATTGAATGCATTTATTTTGAATGGACACTCTTATGCCAGTGGGGGACTGCCCCAAAATTGGCTTTTTGTCAATGCAAATAGCTTTTGTCCTCTTTTCTTTTGGTTTAAGATCCACTGAAAAAGACCACTCTTTTTCAATGGATCTCAGGGGGGTAATGTGTAATTTAAAATCACTTGGGATACTTAGAACTACATTTCCCATGATCCCCAATGGGTTTCCTGTTTTCGATTACGTATTCAAGGTGAGGGACTGTTTTAAATAGGGGGAAGTGACTTTGAACTTCCTTTTTTAGCTACCTGAGCTCGAAGTTACAGAAGGTAAAATGGCTGAGGCAGGAGTTTGAATGCTTACAGGCTTGTGGTCTAATGATTTTATCTCTATCAGCATGGCTTTTATTAAAATACTATTCTCCCTTTTAATATCTGCCTTCATCATTTTTAATAACAACAGCATGCATGGCGTCACCCCAGCACAGAGTTCGCCAGAGTTAGTTACTAGAAAATCAGAGGGATGAGGGGTCAGACTACTCCCCTCCCCCTTCCCATAGGCTCATGAGGACATTTCTCACATCACCCACCCCTCTAAAAGGTTCACCATCACTGGTCTATTAGAGTAACCTCCGAATGAATCTCTCAGACTCAAGTCTCTCCCTCCTCCCAATCATTGCCTGTACCAAAAGAGATTTTTATAAGGTCCAAGGTTGGCCATGCCACTCTCCTACTCAACAAATTGTATCCTTATTACCTAAAGGTTTAAATATAAACCTTATTGTCTTTTCATTTAAAGCCTCCAGATATACACATAACCTATTTGACTGAATAACTATTGGTAAATGGGCCCTGAATAGGTTCAATAAAGACCAGAAGCAGTCCCTAGCTTCACAACCTAGTTCTTATCTCCTCACAGTCATTCCCCTCATATATTCACTTCTTTGTTATATCCATTGACTTTTGTCTTTTTATACTGGCTTATGAATTTTATTGAAATGTGTTTGGTCTTAACACATAAAACAGCACTCTGAATGACAAATATATATACACACACACACACACACACACACACACACACACACACACACACACAAAACTGGAAGCAGCTGGGTAGCTCAGTGGACTGAGAGACAAGCCTAAAGATGAGAGGTCCTGGGTTCAAATATGAAATTAGACACTTCCTAGCTGTATGAACCTGGGTAAGTCACTTAACCCCCATTGCCTAGCCCTTACCACTCTTCTGCCTTGGAACCAATATACAATAGTGATTCTAAGGTGGAAGGTAAGGGGTTAAAAATATATTCAAACCAAACAGATAGTTAAGACAACATTTTTTCTTTCCCCTTGCCCAATCTAAAATAAACAGTGCAAGAGAGCAGAGGGAGTGTGGATGTCTGTTTTTTTTTTAAACAGACAAATCCAAATTGGTATATCTTTCTCCTCAGAAATAATTTCATTGTCCTCATTCTTGTAAACCCTTTAGCCACATCATTTAAGTAACAGCTGGAGTGAAAATATACACATACAATTACCTGTATTATCAATTTCACTGCAGTGCAGTGTGCCCATTGCTGGGGCCCTCCATGTGGCTTCAAGACAATGCTCTTGCTATAAGCACAGCAGGAAATAGGAGCAGAGCAGTGCCCGAGCAGTCCAGGTATATTGGGGTGGGAGGCAGAGGGGGGAGAAAGGGAGTTTCTGGGAATACTGAAGCCAGAAGAATCTCCAACATGTCATGGAGCCCTTTTAGGGGCACAGCAAGGGAAAGAGGCAACTCCCAATTGGGAATTGCAGGGGGGAAATCAGAGCCTGGGTCAGCATCTGACTTGAGACTCCAGAAGTTGGAGGTGAAAGCCAGAGACTACAACAAAAGATGGGGCCCATTCTCAGCTATCCCATCCATAATCGTGGAAGAATGACAGCAGCCTCCAGATAACAAAGGGAAAAAGTACCAAATGGCCCATGCAGGAATACAAGAGGGGACAGAGCCTAGTCGCGGCACCAAATCACAATTCAGAAACTGGGGTTATATGTATGAGTAAATAGGAGAGAGCTCTGAATAGAATGAAGGAATACTGTGCTTTAACAGAAGCCCAGGAATTAAACCCCAAAGAAGAAAGTAATACCAGAACAACTCATAAGGCACCTAGTTGCTGCAGTAGATAGAGCATGGGACCCAGAGGCTGGAAGTCCTAAATTCAGAGATGGTGTCAAATACTAGCTGGGTGACAAAGTTCACTGACAAAAGCCATCTATCTGCCTTGGTTTCCTTGGATGTTAAAAGGGCATAATAGCATCTACCTGACAGTGTTTTTGAGGACCAAAAAAGATATGATTTCTAAATGCTTAGCATTAGTGCCAAGCACACAATTGGTGTCTAATAAATCCTTCCTTCCTTCTTTCCTTTCTTCCATCATTCATTCATTGATTCATTCTTTCATTCCACATACAAGCAAAATCTCAGAGAAAAAGACTGGCTAGTCCATAAAGACTACAGAAATGACCCAAAGAAATTAAGCCAGAGCAAATGAATCAAAATAAAATTAGATCTAGTGAGGGAAAATAAATTGGAAATAACACAGAATAGAACAGAAGATGTAGACCATTACTCTAGCAGTGCACTCCCTGCAGAAATTTCAAATGCAGGGCCCAAGTATGGTTGTTTGTTTTTTTCCAATGTTAAGAGCTAAAAGAAAAGGGAATGGAAACTGGAATAAGAAAGTTATTGGAACTTACTATTTTTCACAGTTGAAGTGAGTGGGATAAAAATGACTACGCACCCCAAATTACACTTACAAATCTGGAGACAAAATGAGAGTAGAAGAGACAGAAGTTTATTCCTTTTCACGAAAAGAGGCACCCCAGATAAGTAAGTGAAGCAGGAATGCAATGGCTGGATGTAAAAACAAATATTATAGAGGTTCCTAACACAAGATTCCTCCCCCCCTCCTCTGTCTGACCTCCCTTGTCTAAGTGCCAGGATTCACAATCTAGGCTTGAAGTCTATCCCCAAAATAGCAAGATACATGAGCTCATCACGTGGGAGGGGGTAAGAGTATCACCCTAAATTTTCAAGGGTAAGAAGACATAAAGGAGCAGCTGCAGCTGGGCTGCCTCCTCCTTTCTTGTGACAACATCCTTGAAGGAAGATAAAAAGTCTGCTCCTGCAGACTAGAAAGGTAAAGCCAAGTCCATCTTGGAGATTCCTTTATTCTCTTTGGGGAGGGCACCTGAATGAGACTGAAATGGTACATAGAAACAAGAAGAAACTGCCATCCCCGAAGTCCTAAATTTACCTTCCCCTTTATTTGGGTTGGTTTTCTCCAGTCACATAAAACTTAAGATGGATATTCTTTGGGGGAGGGGAGAAAAAATGATGGCTCTTTGGGTATAGTTTGGTTTTTCTTTATTTTTTTTCCAGCAAGTAGAGATTTGTCCCTCTTTCCTCTTTATCTCTCATAGTCTAGGTTTGAAAAATGAAACTTGCTTGGGGAAGAAGAGAGGGGACACTGGTCCAGATGCCAGTATTTCACTGGCAATAATTTCCTTATTTCTGTCTCTGCACATGCCAGTTCTGTTTCTGGGCCAGGATAGTGGGAGGGAGGACAGAGTGGGGAGAGGGAGGGGGGAAGCTCTGGATCTGAGTAATACAGTAATGAAACTGACTGGTCAGTTTTTTTCTTAATATTGTTGACAATTCTGTAAAATTCCTTTTTATGACTTTATGTTTCAGCTGTTTCGTTTTTATTCTTGACTCCTATTTAAAAGAGAAAATGTACCTAACTGTGTGACCCTGGGCAAGTCCCTTGATCCCCATTGCCTACCCTTACCACTCTTCTGCCATGGAGCCAATACACAGTATTGGCTCCAAGACAGAAGGTAAAGGTTAAAAAATAAAAATAAAAATAAAAGAGAAAATGTGACATTTATGAAAAGCCTGTAAGAAAAGCAGTTTTCTTCCCCCCTCCCCCCACCCACCTTTCAATGACAAACCCTCAAGGTAATGAAGGTTATGAATTTTTATCTTTACTTTGTTTTTAATTAACGTTTGTCATTCAGAATAGGATTGTGTGATGATGTTTAAATGGCAAAATAAAATATGGTTTGGTGTAATTTAAAAAAAAAGTCTGGTCCTGGACTTCCTTGAAGCTAAAAGCAGACTTTTTTACACATTCATTTCTCCTGGGGGTTGGGAGTGTGAGCTGGTTGCTTTACTTTTGAAAGTCTTGGGAGGTATAAACTGAATGCTTTACTCTGAGAATCACACACTTAATTCTGTGCTATTCAGGAATACTTTTTTTAAAACAAGGCTAACAAGAAGAAAGAGCAAGAGGGGAGAGAGGAATCTCATGGACCAGAAGGGGTCAACTACATGCATATAGAGAGGTTTTTGTACAAATACATGAAAATTCGATAGTACAGGAGACAAGAGGAGGGAAAAAGAAAGGAAGTTCTCATCAGGGGGAGGGTAAATAGAAAAGGGGTCTCAGCTATGTGGGACTCTGAGGACTGGGCCCTCAGAGACTAAAATACCGTCCTATGTGCAAACTCACAGTACTTCCCTCCCCCTCCTCAGGCCCCAGTAAACAGATTTATCAATTTCATTTTACAATCCTTTCCCAGATTACTTCTCTTTCCCAGAATTATCTTATTTAGCAATAACACTTCAGGTCGGATGCTCAGGGCCCTGGACTTCATCCTTTTGGAAAAATAGTAAGAGGGGAAACAAAAAGAGCCTGTTTGGCTCAATCCTTTGAGTTAAAGGGAGTTCCTGCTCCGTTGTGTTTCTCATTATGTTCCACAATGCTAGGAATGTGAGAGTACATGCAGGAATGGCATGTTTCATATTTCACAGACAGGCCATTCTAAGGCCCTCCCATTTTGACTAAGAAAGATTTTAAAAGCGAAAAGAAAAGAAAAAAGGAAAAAAAAACTCCCTGGAAATGACTTAATGATCTTTCAGCTTTAGGAACAATGCTAATATCCAAACCTGAAATCCATGCTCCTTTAGATGTGCCCTAATTGCCCTAAAGAATGAAGTTATTGGAGCCCCTGTGAGGCAGGAGGGTTTTAGACTCAATTTGACCCTTTTGCCCAAAGGAGAGGAAGAATGCAGGCAACAGCAGAGAAGAAGGTCCCCAAAGCCTCTTTCTCACTGAGAGAGAGAAATAAAGAAAGTATGGACCTCTCATGCTGCAACGTCTAGTTTTACATTAATATCTTTTTTTTCAGTTCTATGTTGTGGTGATGCAGGGAATGGAGAGCCAAGCCGAGAAACAGGAGATCCTGGGTTCAGGTCTATCCTCAGACACTCTCCAGCTCTGTGATCCTGGGACCTCATTCCAAGCTAACCTCCCACAACTGCCAAATTGATTTTCTGAAAGTCATGGTCAAGTCATGTCACACCCTGTCCCCATTCACTGAATTCCAGTGTCTCTCTCCTGCCCACAGAACCAATGCTTTAACCCCCATTGTCTAGCCCTACCCACTCTTCTGCCTTGGAATTGATGCCTAGAATTGATTCTGAGATGGAAGGTAAAGGGTTTATAATAAATAAATTCTGTGTTGGAGGCTATATATTATGTAGAGTAATGGAATAAATAATGGGCAGAATGCAAAGACAAATCCTCTAACTGTAAGTCTATCCCCCTTTCCACTACTGGTTCAAAGGATGGTTCCTCTTGGGTTGTTCATGGGCTTTATGACACTGAGGAAGTTCAGAGGCTTCAGAAGAATCTGAAGACACTGGGTGCAATTGTTTTAGAGGACTGGGGAACTCAGAGACTATGGATTTATCAAGCCATTTGGAAGGCTCAGGAAATGGAGCAGGTTTAGGAAACATAGAAGCCTCAGGTTATTTTAAGGGAAGGCTTGTGGAGGGATTCTCAAACAGGTATGCATTGGATGTACTTCTGGTCCCTTAAAACCTGAGATTTTGGGGGCAGCTGGGTAGTTCAGTGGATTGAGAGCCAGGCCTAGAGATGGGAGGTCCTGGGTTCAAATCTGCCCTCAAACACTTCCCAGCTGTGTGATTCTGGGCTAGTCACTTAAACCCATTGCCTAGCCCTTACTGCTCTTCTGCCTTGGAACCAATAAACAGTATTGATTCTAAGACAGAAGGTAAGGGTTTAAAAAAAACCTGAGATTTTATGGGATTGAAGGGGTTCAAAGGGCCAGAGATCTAAAGATGCTAAAAGCAGGAAGAGATTTATTGGGTCTCAGAGGCATTTCTCTAATTATGAGTGATTAGAGTTCTCATTCCTCTCTGGTACTCCAGACCTGCTTTGCCAAGCCCCATTCTTTTATCCTGAAGTCTCACTTCCACCCTGGAATTCACACATTGTGTTTGCAGAACCCTCCAACCTCCCTCTCTGAATGGAAAGCTTCTCTCACAAGCTTCACTTAAAGAAGTTCTAGGAAAGCTAAGTCTTGTTCCTTCTCTGGATGAGCTCTGTGTTTCTTCTACCATGCCCCTCTTGCTGAGTACCTTTGACAGCCCCTGCCCTATTCAGCTTCCTTTTATGTGCTCTCAGCATATTAATATCTAAATTCCATGAGAGTAGGGATTGTTTTTCTATGTATTTGTCATTTGTTGTTGTTTTTCAGTCATGTCTAACTCTTCACGACCCCAAGAACCATAGTTATCCATGGGATTTTCTTGGCAAGGATACTGGAATGCTTTGCCATTTCCTTTTCTAATTACCTGGCACTTCATAACTACTTGTTAACTGGCAACCTGTTTTTCAGGGCTTTTTGTTTGCTGTTTTATTTGCCATTACTTCCTTTGAGAATTACTAGCTCATATCATTTCACTATTGTAATAACCTTCAAAATTGGTCCCCATGCCTTCCCACTACAATCTATCCTCCCACAATTGCCAAAAAGATTTTCTCA
The DNA here is from genome assembly GCF_016433145.1 of Gracilinanus agilis. NCBI lineage: Eukaryota > Metazoa > Chordata > Mammalia > Didelphimorphia > Didelphidae > Gracilinanus > Gracilinanus agilis. Next base: position 85,608,832 of record NC_058132.1, read on the forward strand.
AAGTCAAGGTCAAGTCATGTCACTTCCCTTTTCAATAAATTCCATTGTCTCTCTTCTGTCCTTGTTATAAATAGTGTCCTCTCTCACATTTAAAGATCCTTACAAACTAGCTTTTTTCTACTAGTTTTTATTTTTCTCTGAAACTTTTTTTCATATTCCTAGGAAAGGTGGATGATTGGTGGAGAAGAAAAAGGGCCTTTCCTTGGAAGAATTGATTAAAGGATAATCTCTTTTATCCTAATACCTGAAACCCTAAAGTGATCAGACTAAAGACTACTGAAATGGAAGAACCCTGTTCCACTCACCTGGAGGCACTTTCAACCAATTCCTATTGAATTTAGAATCTAGAAATGGAATAGAGATATGGTTTCTCATCTATTCAGAACCCAGAACTGTATTGTTATATGTCTTGATTAACTTTATCAGATTCTATATACCTAAAATTGTCTTAGAGCTAAGTCATCTTCAAAAGCATTGTATCTAACTAGATCCTTTTCTCTCCACCCATACAGCAATACCCTAATAAAATCCTTTTTCACCTCTCACCAAGAATATTGCAATAGACTCTTTAAACACTATTTCCAATTAGCAAGCATTTCTTTTCATCTCCTCCCACCCTTCTTTCTACTAAAAACAAAAGAAATCAATCCTTGTAATAAATATGTATCATCCAATAAAATAAATTCTTGCACCAGCCAAAGTTATACTTGTTCACAATATTCTTGTTATACAAGTTGTTCTCCTGATTCTGTTTACTTCTCTGAATCAGTTTATGAAAGTCTTTTTTCTCTGAAATCATTCCCTTAAGTGTTTCTTACAACACAATAACAAAGAATTATTTTCAAATACCATAACTTGCTCATCTGTTCCCCTTAATTCAAGTTCCTTGACATACTATTTATAGGATATTTTCCTTTCTCTTTCCTGCCTCTGGAGTATAGGTCTAATAGTACTATGGCAAGGTCAAAGGGTATGCATAATTTAGTTTCTTTAGAGGCATGGTTTAAAATTCTTTTCCAGAATGGCTATACCAATTCATATCTCTATTAACAATGAATTGTGTCTGCTTTCCCCCCAATTCCACTAACACTTGTCCTTTTCCTTTTTTGTCAATGTTGTTGGTTATGAAGTATAAATTTAGAATTGTTTTAATTTGTATTTTTCTAATTATTAGTCATTTGGAGTATTTCTTTTTACATTGCCATTACTAGTTTGAATTTCTTCCAAAGATTACTGCCTATTCATATCCTTTGGCTATTGACAGTAATTACCTTTTAATTGGGCCCTCTATGTCAAGATTCTCTCCAATCCTAGCTATCTAACTGACAAAGTAATTTTCTGAAAGCCTAGGTGTGACTTGGATAATAGATCAATATTATATTAACTAAAGCGTAAGGACAAAGGACAGAATAAATATTAATCTATTTTTTCTTGTACTTCAACTCTGTGTGTTACATTGAATCTATTCTTATACTCCATAGAAAACTAGAATGGGCCCACAATAATTTCTCTTAGAAAGAATTATATGGCCAACTAAATTAAGAGAAAGGACTTTTCAAACCTCAGACACTTCCCAGCTGTTTGACCCTGGGCAAGTCATTTGACCACCATTGCCCACCCTTACCACTCTTCCACCTATGAGCCAATACATAGAAGTTAAGGGTTTAAAAAATTAATAAATGTAAATTCTAAAAAAAAAAAAAAAAAAAAAAGACTAAATCCAAAATCCCTCTCAGTAAGCTCAGGCCCGCCTTTATATTCCAGCGACTAAATGCCAACCCACATTACCAACAACCAATCCCCAACTACCAACTCACACCCAGCAGTCAACTTCCTCCAAACTGCCATCTCTCACTGTCAGTAACTGACAGCCTGCTACTGATGCTGGCTCAGCATGGGGCTCCCGGGTTCATACTTCCTGTCACTGTGAGCTGGTTAATACCTACATATCTCTATGGTAAGAGGACCTCCAGGTACCCTACTAAATTAAAGAAATTAAAGAATTCATTTTTATAGTTAGTAACAATATATTTTATTATAAATAACTTATTTAATACAATATAGAATAATTTACCCAACCCTTTAAAAAAACAACATTATTTTCTGTCTTAGAATCAGTACTCAGTATTTGTTCAAAGGCAGAATAGCGGTAAGGGCTAGAAAATGGAGATTAAGTGACTTGCCCAGAGTCACCCAGCAAGATAGTTTCTAAGGCTAAATTTGAACTCAGGACCTCCTATCTCCTAAGCTAGCTCTCTATTCACTGAGTGACCTTTGCATATCCCATCCCAAGTCTTTTTTTCCAATAGGAAAGTATGCACCTTCTGGGAAAATTCAGCTATTTGGCTGTCAAACCTAGGAATAGAAATCACCTGTTTGTAAAAACTGTTGCTATCTATGTGCTCATGTTATAGGATTAAATCTTTAGATGTATCTAATGCTCCTGAGAGGGAAATGAGAAGATAAAAATGAATAATTAAAGTAAATAACTGATGTGAAAGTTTTTGAGAAAGATTGATTTTGAGAATGATTAGATGATTAGATACATCAAATATAATTGTTTCTAGTGGCAATTAGTTCTAATACCAATTATAAAAATCAAATATGTATCAAAAATTTAACTAGGAAGGTGATTCTAAAAGGTTAGATTCTTTTAATTCTCCTTTCAGTCTGTAATTGGCAGTTTCAAAAGCAAGTACCTGGTTTAGAGAGAAATAAAAAAAGAAAAAAGTATAGAAAATGCAAATCCACTAGTATTATTTTTTATCCTGGGACTCCATTCTAGGAGCATAGGGCCACAACCAGTAGGCAATGGGTCACACAGTCACCCAGCGTTTCCCAGCTGGGAAGTGTCTGAGCCCAGATTTGAACCTAGGACCTTCCGTCTCTAGGCCTGGCTCTCAATCCACTGAGCTAGCCCAGCTGCCCCTACTTTAGGATGCAGTTTCTTTAGCAGATGTAGTTTTTACAGGTTGGGGTTGCTAGCCCCACGCCCAACCCTCCTCCTTTTTCATCCAGGCTAGGGACCGTCCTTGGCCCTGGAGTGGTAAGGTTCATAATTGGATGTTCTTCATTTTAATAAGAATAGAGCCATACCATTTGGGTTAATTCTCACTGTATGACCTAGCTATTGGCAAATCAAAACCATAGTGACTGCATTAACTTGCATTAAGATCTATTTTTAAAGAAATTTTAGAGAAAGGTATTACCAGTAACCTCAATCCACAAAAGCAGATCTGCCAGAGAAACTGCTCTGAGTGCCAGCATGATCCCTGAAGGCTTAATGAGGGGAAGAAGACAGCAATAGATGTCACCAGAAATCAGACAGCAGAATCATGAGACTGAGTACTTGGATATAATGGACTGAACAGCAGGGGCTGCATTATCCATTCCATTCATTTCTTCCCAATGCCCTGTTATTTTGTTTGTTTATAAGACCCACATGTCAGAAGGGGAGTGACATCTTTATGGATCTCTGTCAAAGTGTCGACTGCTTTTTAGCATTATGCTTAGTTGATCATATTAGTTGATCATCTAGTTAGCATCATGTTAAAAAAACACACTCAAACCTCATAGTTAAGCCCATCTACTTTTAGGTTCTTTTGTATCCTGGTGAATCAATCTTAAGTTTATAAATATTGTATCTGTAGTGATTCATTAAGGAGCCTAGTATGTGTCTCACAATGAATCAGAGGGGGAATGAAATGATTTATTTCTACTATATTGAATTATTCCCAATTCTGTGTTTTGAATAAAGGCTCAGATTTGTCCCTAGAATTTCTATACTTATTCATTTGTTCCTAGGAAATTCAAGGAATGCCTCACCAGAGAGGCATCTTCCTTTGTAGGGTGATAAAAAAGTGAGATTATGCGTTTTATCTTTTTTTTTTAACCCTTGTACTTCAGTGTATTGTCTCATAGGTGGAAGATTGGTAAGGGTGGGCAATGGGGGTCAAGTGACTTGCCCAGGGTCACACAGCTGGGAAGTGGCTGAGGCCAGGTTTGAACCTAGGACCTCCTGTCTCTAGGCCTGACTCTCACTCCATTGAGCTACCCAGCTGCCCCCTATGCGTTTTATCTTGCCCAGTCAATAGGAACTAATTTAGGGCAGGAGTGTCTATAAACAGCATAACAAAATCCTTAGAGAATGTCACACATAACAGGATAGGAACTGATCATAGAATGGGGAATGTGATGTTCTCTCAGCAACCAAGGAACCAGGGAAAGATTGAGAGAATAATGGACTATTGGCTATTTACCATTAACAATCCTCATTGACTATCTACCAATTAGAGATGTCTTGGAATGTCTAAAATAGGACTGAATAATGAGCTTCCAAAATTATGTTTAATGATGTACACTGTAGAATTTCTTTGTCCAAGAGAGATCAATAAACTCATTAGTAATTGCTAGCTTGATCAATAAATTTATTTTCTTACTTGGAAGCTTGTCTGTTGGAATTTTTAATTGTCACAATATATATGTTGGCCTTATTTCAAATATTTCTTGCTTTCTCAAAGTGTGAGGAAGGAAGTAAAAGGAGGGAGAGAATGTGGAACTGAAAGCCAAAAAAAATTTTTTTTAAATGTGCACCAATGAACTATGACAACCACAAAGAGTTTGTGATTAAAAATGCTATCCACTTTCAGAGAAAGAAATAGTAGAGTCTAAATTGTTATATTCAATAATCTGGGAAGAGATGGATGCCACCTTGATTGGCAGGGATGGTAGTTGAGAGTTTGGAATATTCACAGGTGCCGTGAGCCAGGGGCAAACGTCAGTTGGCCTCACCCTATAAATACCCCCTCACAGCTACATTGAAGGAAGTCCCTGGACTCAGAGGCTGAGAACTGGAGATCACAGATCTCTATAAATCCCTGTGGTTCAATCTGGGCAGTGGAAGGCTGACTGAAGGATGGTTGAAGGGTGGCCGGGAGGTTGAAGAAGAAGAGCGTAGGAAAGCCTGAATCTATTTCCTGCTAGACTGTGAGAGCTAGTGAATCATCAACACTATTAGTGAGAGAGCTGAGAGAATAAAGACCATCAATATATCTGCAGCAATAACCTTCCCCATTCTCTGGCTTGGCTGTGGCCAGGTCCAGCCAGAGATGAAGAGAGATGAAATCTCAAGCCTCCACCAGATTAGTAGCCTCCAGGCTTGATTATTAATTTGTCTAATAGATAATAGGTCAATAGGGTTTCCAATCCCCAATCCTTGACCTTGTAATCTTTTCCCTACCTATAGATAAAAGAGTGTTCAATAATGAGTACCTTCCTGAGTGGTCTTTCTATCACAGTCCTTGGGAAGGGAGTCAAAATGCAGTCAGATCCTGAACATTATCCAAGGCTGATCAATAGCCCATTACCAATCTATCCAACCCCAGGTTGGGCCTCAAAAGGTTACCAATCTATCTAAACTCTCAAGGGTCCTTACTTGGGCAGCTGTTAAAGGAATTCTAACAGGTTATCAACCAAACCTGTTAGAAAGAAGGGGATAACTTACAGCAGCAGCCAGGGTGACAGGAGTAGGTGTTCCTCCCACCAACTGCAACTGAGGCGATCATAGACAGATATACATCATCACCATCATTATGCATTGACATCTCTCTCTACCCAATTTTTTCTTTAACAAAATGCAGAAGGAAGCAGACCATTCTTCATTTTATTTTCTTTATGGGTTATTTTTTTTATCTTTTTTTTTATTTTAAACCCCTAACTTCTGTGTATTGACTTATAGGTGGAAGAGTGGTAAGGGTAGGCAATGGGGGTCAAGTGACTTGCCCAGGGTCACACAGCTGGGAAGTGTCTGAGGCCGGATTTGAACCTAGGACCTCCCGTCTCTAGGCCTGGCTCTCAATCCACTGAGCTACCCAGCTACCCCCTTTTATGGGTTATTTTTTATGTGTCTTCTTCCACGATGTGACAAATATAAAAATAGAAATTTGTAAGGTAACACATGTATAACCAAAAGAAAACTTCTTACCTTTTCAGGTAGTGGGGAAGGTATGGAGGAAGAGAAAGAAGGTGCAACTCAAAATGTCAGAAAATAAATGCCAAAAATTGTCTTTACATGAAAATGGGAAAAATAAAACATTAGTGTTTAAAAAAAAAGAATATGTGCCAATCAAATCCTACTACATGCAAGTACCATCACACCATATAGTGAGATGAGCACTGAATTTGGAGTCAGCCCTAGTATCACATGTGGAGACTTTGCCATTTATTACTTATGTGACCACAAACAAGCTACTTAACTAATCCCTTTGGTCAGTATACTGGTTTATATTTAACTACAACTGAGGCAAATGGATGGGAGTACAGGATTAGAAATCAGAAAACACTAAATTGAAATACTGCCTCAGACATTTACTAGGTATGTGACCTCAGGCAAGTCACTTAACTGCTATTTGTCTCAGTTTCTTCATCTCTAAATTAGGGATAATAATAGCATCATTCTCTCAAGATTGTTTTGAAAATGAAATAATAGTCATGAAGTACTTTTCTAAATTTTAAAACATCATTTGAATTATTATTGTAATTATTTATCCTCCCCTATTCCTACCCCTTCTTCTTAAACTATTTCCTTTTAAACCAGTGGTTTGCTTTAAGCAGGTATCCCTTATCCCCTCCCTTGATTGACTTCCCTTTCTTCCCCCTCCCTTGTTATTCTCCTCTTTTTTTTTTTAAAGGCCTAATGAATTCCCTTCGCCCTTCTTCTCCCCTCCCTTTTTTGACCTCCCCACTCCCCTCCTCCCTTTGGTTTATCCCTTCTGACTTTCTCATTAGGGTTAGATAAAGTTTTTTTATCCGAATGGATAATAAAGCTACTCTTCCCTCTCCCAGTTGATTACACTGAGAGTAAGGTTTGATTATTACCTCTTAATGCTCTCTTCCTCTCCTTCTTATGATAGTATTTATCCCCTCCCCTTCCCATGCCCTCTTTGTGTGTAATAGAATATATTATTTTTCTTATTTACTCGGATTTTTTTTGGTGTCCCCTACTATTCTCCCCCTCTTTCCTACCCCCCATGTCATCTTAGACCATTCAGTATCCTGTCCTCTCCCTATGAATTATTCTTCCGGTTGCTATAATAGTGAATATTATAATAGTGAATAGAGTTCACTACAGAGAATTATACATAGCATTTCTCCACCTAGTAATACAGATAATTAGATCTTCTTTAAGCCCTTAAAGAGTCAATTTTTTAAAAAATTATGAGTTTTCTTTCTTTTCCCTCTGTTTCTTATTTACCTTTTCATGTTTCTCTTGATTTTTGTGGTTGGGTATCAAACTTTCCATTTAGGCCTGGTCTCTTTTGTGCAAAAACTTGGAAATCTTCAATTTTGTTGAAGGCCCATACTTCCCCCTGGAAGTATATAGTCAGTTTCGATGGGTAGTTGATCCGTGGCTGAAGGCCCAGCTCTCTTGCCTTTCTGACCACATGGACTTCTAAAGAAGATATTGAAAGCAGACTCACCAAGTTCTCAGCATTCCAGGCAGCACTCCTCCATGGACCAGAAGAGCTAGAAGACTCAAAAGAGCTCCTTCACCAGCCACCTTCTTCACCAGAAGACCCTCTCACTCACTCAACTCCCTCTTTTTAAAGGGGTCACTTATGTGTCACTTCCTGTGCCTTCTCCTAGTTTGCATGTCCAATCAAAACAGACACTTCTCTTAGGATGCCTAGGGGGCAATCAATATCAATATCAAAGGTTAAAAGAAGCCCAAGAGTTAAACCCAGAAGAAGAGAATAATGCCACAAAAAGTAGAAGGCAGCTAGGAGGTACAATAGTAATTAGTGATTTGGAGCATTTTTTCACATGGCTATTGCTAGCTTAAATATCTTCCAAAGGATACTACCTATTCATATCTTTGGACATTATTTAATAAGTATCTTTATATATAGACCTCCTGCTTCAAGTCTCTTCCCACTCCTAGTTATCTTCTTCACAAGTGGTAAAGTAAATTTCTGAAAACCAAACTATGACTTAGATATAATGTAAGGGGGGGGAAGGGACTTTTTGGGTTCATATATTTAAAAGACGGATGCCAGACTTCTAAAGAAGATATTGAAAGCAGACTGACCAAGTTCTCAGCATTCCAGCAAGCATGCCTCCATGGACCAGAAGAGCTAGAAGACTCAAAAGAGCTCCTTCAACAGCCACCCTCTTCACCAGAAGACCTTCTCACTCACTCAACTCCCTCTTTTTAAAGGGGTCACTTATGCGTCACTTCCTGTGCCTTCCCCTAGTTTGCATGTCCAATCAAAACAGACACTTCTCTTAGGATGCCTAGGGGGTGGTCAATTGATTCTGATTAGTCACCTACTCTAGCACACCTGGGTTACAGACCTCCCAGAATTGGAGGTGCTCTCACCTTTGCTAATTAAATCTAAAGATGGGCAGTCTAGACTTAATCTAATTATCACAATATTGTATGATGTTCAGGGAGATTGATAGCTAAACACAGAGAAGAATGAGCATTAATCTATTTTTTCCTTATATTTCAACTTTTTCTTTTATACTGACTCTGTTCTTAAACTTCATAAAAGCCAGAATGGGCTCAGGATTAATTCTTTTAGAAAGACTTATATGGTCAACTAAATGAAGATGAAGGATTTTTAAGCCATTATAGAAAAAAAGTTCAGAAGAACCTATCCTTGCTGACTTTTGGATTGGCCTTACAGAGTCTGATTCATTGAGAGAAAGGTCAAGTGTGTCAAACACAGAAAGAGACATATGTGAACATTTGTTCATGTTTGTATTGTTAGAAACCTCATCACTTTGTAAGTTGTTTATGGTAACTATTAACTTGGAAAAAACACAGAACTACATGAGTAGTCAGGAAAACAGTCTTTAATCAGGAAAGGGATAGGTCCAATATTTGGATGTTACACAGAACCCAGCACCAAGAAACTTACAGTACTTATACCCTGGATCTCTAGGGACGGTATCCCTGGGAGTACCACCGTGCAAGACAATGGCCCAAAGGAACAATAGAATTTGGAAATTTTATATACCTTTCATGGAACTGAGGACAGGGAACTAAGATTGATTTACTTTACCATGGTTACAAGGAAATGGAAGTGTCCAAACTACACTGACAGGATGCAAATAGGCTTGGGAAAAAGACCATGGCCCCAAGGCTCGGGTGTCAGTAGCAGTGTACTACTTATAATGGATTGTAAGGAGAAACATCCATACAAGGGTTGAACTCAGATGTAATGGGAGAAACTATCTGGGCTACCTGGGAAAGGACTCAGATGTAATGGGAGAAACTATCAGGACAAAAAGAGTATTTAACACCTAATAAAGTCTGCTAGTCCCACCTAACTGGGACTACCAGGTCCTTCAAGATCTATTGTTAGTCTGAAACCTATGAATCTGAGACCTTCCCCAGGGAGAAGCTCTGTGACAAGGGCAAACATGGAGGTCTCCCAATTTAAAGATGCTACAAACTTGGGGTTTCTAGATTCAAAGTTGACATAACCCTTCTATTATGTGAGCATAAACCCTCCCTTTAGTAGCTTTGCACCATCTATTGTTCTAGAACTAAGTAAATTTCATTCAACATCAGGATATTCCTCAAGAGATATCTGAGAACAAGGGAGGTTGTGTCTAATTACATGAGCCTAGATGACAGAAAAACATTAATTAATTCTTTTCTTGGGGTTCACCAGTAGATATGTTCAGTTAAACCTATGTGAAGAAGATTAATTACTCCTAGCCAATATGGAAAGATTCATAAGCACTGTCAACTGGATAAAAGGGATGTTTGGCATTTTAAAGATGTTTTCTGGACTTCCCCAGGGTGGAGCCAAAATGTCACAGAGAACCAGAGCTGCTCCATGTTACCACAAGAAGCCTCTCCAACTAAGATAAAAATATCACCACATAGAGAATACAAGAGTTAAAGAACCAACAAAGAGACATAGTGAAGCAAATTTCAAGAAAAGAAAAACTCAAAAGGTAGGCAGAGAACATCTGGGGCACTGCAATGAGAGAATAGCAGAGCCAGGAAAAGACTGTAGGAGGGAGGGAAGAGCAAGCCAATGGCAAACCACATCCCCACACCCCATATCTGCTGTCCTGGGTTTGGAACCTAAGTCCAAGATAACATTCAGATCCTGAGATCCAGAGTTCCTGCATGGACAAATACTGATACAAGCCAACCCACACCACTTGAAATTTCAAACCTATGGATAAGTCTGGAGTCCCAGCCCAGGGCAGTCTGTGCTGAGGTGGGCAGATCCTTTTGGGCCCAAAACAAAGCCAGGAATCCCAGTCTGGACTTGGGATAAAGACATAATACTCACTTTGCAGTAACTGATAGTATTAAGTCCTGAACTTTTTGCCTAAAGCTCAGGGCAGAGCTCCAAGACCTGGCAATCAAGAGTGTAACTGAGGAGGCAGCTGAGTAGCTCAGTGGATTGAGAGCCAGGCCTAGAGACGGGAGGTCCTAGGTTCAAATCCGGCCTCAGACACTTCCCAGCTGTGTGACCCTGGGCAAGTCACTTGACCCCCATTGCCTACCCTTACCACTCTTCCACCTATAAGTCAATACACAGAATTTAAGGGTTAAAAAAAATTAAAAATAAAATAAAAAATTAAAAAAAAGAGTGTAACTGATTGGATCAAGTACACAGTAAAACCAA
>NC_058132.1:85619986-85640248 GCF_016433145.1 Gracilinanus agilis
TCTTACTTCTCTCCTTTCATCTCTTTCTCTCACTCTCTCCACAAGGCTTGGACCCTTTGATTATAGTATGGGTTGCCTTAGCACACCCTATGATGCCTGGGCACATGGCAGATGCTTAATAAATGTTTACTGATTGATTAACTGTGCTTCCTTTGGCTCTTTCTGTTTCTTTGTCTCTCCTACTCTGAGTCCTAGATCCACTGTTAATGCAGGCTAACTCCCTTCTCTTCTACACAACTTAGATTCCTCATTTTCACAATGAGTGGATTGGCCTAAAATGTCCCAAAGATAACCAATCTCCTATGAGTCTCTTTCACTCTTCCTATGACACGTTTATTCTGAACTTCATTGTCTCTCTCTTTCTCCCCTCCCCCAGGACGCCTGTGGCCCTTCTTTCCCCACCGACCTTGTTCTCCTTGTGGGCTCTCCCTCTCAGGTGCCTGGGCTCTAAGCCCCTCTGTCTTCAGGGAAGCTGGTTACAGCCAGCCTTTCACTGGGCTGAAGCTTCCTCTGCCCTGGACTTTTATGCCTTCTGGGTCGCCTCCAAGAGTAGAATAGGCCAAGCTGGAGAACAGAAAGTGAAAGAATTTTCAAATAAAGAGACTTTATTTATAGGAAAAGATAACCAAAGACAAAAGTGGGACTTCCCTACCACCACCCAAATTATAGCTTAAAGAGGTATTTAGCCAGACTTCATGACATTTAATTTTTTTTTAAATCAAAGAAAAGTTTTGGATATTAAAGAATCAAGAACATATAACTATGATAATAATAATAATATTTTTCCCCAGATTTGTGAAGAAAAGCTCCCTCCACCAATAAAGAACTACCTCTAATATGCAATTTTTAACCATGCAGTTTTAACCTGAGAAAATGAGAGGTTAAGGGACTTGATAAAAGGGAACACAGTCAGTTTGTATCTAAGGCACGATTTGAACCCTAATCTTCCTGAATCTGAGGCTGGCTCTCTAACAACTACAAGTCAATATTTCCCATCTGTTTAATGATAGTCTCTGAGCTGACAACTACCAGAAGCATATTTCCAGCCTTTGTATGTCTACTGAGTTCTAATGTCCCATACACACCTCAAACTCAACGTTTTGAAAACTGCCCTCATTATCTTCCCCCTAAAGTCCACTCTTCTTCTTCTGAAATTTCTGTTTTTTTTCCTTCAAGAGTACCACCATCTTCTCACTTAACCAGGTTTATAACCTCAGTATTATCCACAACTCCTCACTTATTCCATATGCCCACTCACTTGCCAGAACTAGTAGCTTCTTCCACCCCAGTATCTCTCTGAGCTCCCTTCTCCCCCATTGCACATCTACTGCCCTGGTTCATCCCTCATTGCCTAGAACCACAGTGGTGAACCAATGGCACACATGCCAGAGGAGGCACTCAGTGCCTTCTCTGAGGGCACGCATGCCATCACCCCAGCAGAGAGCTCACCAGAGTTCATTACTAGAAAATCAAAGGGATGAGGAATCAGATTGCTCCCCTTCCCCTTCCCATAGGCTCTAAGGGCATTTCTCATATCACCCACCCCTCTAAAAGGTCCACCATCACTGATCTAGACTATTAGAGTAACCCTCGAATGGATCTCTCAGACTCAAGTCTCTCCCTCCTCCCATACATTGCCTGTACAATGACCAAAGAGATTATTATAAGGTCCAGGGTTGGCCATGCCACTCTCCTACTCAACAAATGAATTGGATCCTTTTTACCTAAAGGTTCAAATAGAAACCTTATTGTCTTTTCATTTAAAGCCTCCAGATAAACACATAACCTCTTTGACTGAATAACTGTTGGTAAATGGGCCCTGAATAGTCTGTTGTAGGTTCAATAAAGACCAGAAGCAGCCTCTAGCTTCACAACCTAGTTCTTATCTCCTCACAGATACTCCCCTCATATATTCACTTCTTCGTTATATCCAGTGCCTTTTGTTTTTGTAGGCTGGCTTATAAACTTTATTGAAATGTGTTTGGTCCTAACATGTAAAACAGCACTCTGAACCACAAATATATATATATATATACAAACCTGGGAGCAGCTGGGTAGCTCAGTGGACTGAGAGCCAAGCGTAAAGATGGGAGGTCCTGGGTTCAAATATGAAATCAGACACTTCCTAGCTGTATGACCCTGGGTAAGTCACTTAACCCCCATTGCTTAGCCCTTACCACTCCTCTGCCTTGGAAACAATATACAATAGTGATTCTAAGGTGGAAGGTAAGGGTTGAAAAAAATATATTCAAACCAAAAAGATAGTTAAGACAACATTTTTTCTTTCCCCTTGCCCAATCTAAAATAAACAGTGCAAGAGAGCGGAGGGAGTGTGGATGTCTTTTTTTTTTTAAACAGACAAATCCAAATTGGTCTATCTTTCTCCACAGAAATAATTTCATTGTCCTCATTCTTGTAAATCCTTTAGCCACATCATTTAATTAACTGCTGGACTGAAAATATACACATACGATTGCCTGTATTATCAATTTCACTGCAGTGCAGTGTGCCCATTGCTGGGGCCCTCCATGAGGCTTCAAGACAAAGTTCTTGCTATAAGCACAGCAGGAAATAGGAGCAGAGCAGTGCCCGAGCAGTCCAGGTATACTGGGGTAGGGGCAGAGGGGGGAGAAAGGGAGTTTCCAGGAATACTGAAGCCAGCAGAATCTACAACATGTCCCGGGCCCTTTCAGGGGCACAGCAAGGGAAAGAGGCAACTCCCAATTGGGAATTGCAGGAGGAGAGTCAGAGCCTGGGTCAGCATCTGACTTGAGACTCCAGAAGTTTGAGGTAAAAGCCGGAGAATACAACAAAAGGTGGGACCAGTTTTCAGCTATCCCATCCATAATTGTGGAACAATGACAGCAGCCTCCAGAAAACAGAGGGAAAAAACACCAAATGGCCTTTGCAGGAATACAAGAGGGGACAGAGTCTACTCGTGGCACCAAATCACAATTCAGAAACTGGGGTTATACATGTGAGTAAACAGGAGAAAGCTCTGAATAGAATGAAGGAATACTGTGGTTTAAGAGAAGCCCAGGAATTAAACCCCAAAGAAGAAAATAATACCAGAACAACCATAAGGCAGCTAGTCGCTGCAGTAGATAGAGCATCGGACCCAGAGGCTGGAAGTCCTAAATTCAGAGATGGTGTCAAATACTAGCTGGCTGACAAAGTTGACTGACAAAGGCCATCTATCTGCCTTGGTTTCCTTGGATGTTAAAAGGGCATAATAGCATCTACCTGGCAGTGTTTTTGAGGACCAAAAAAGATATGATTTCTAAATGCTTAGCATTAGTGCCAAGCACACAATTGGTGTCTAATGAATCCTTCCTTCCTTCTTTCCTTTCTTCCATCATTCATTTATTAATTCATTCTTTCATTCCACATACAAGCAAAATCTCAGAGAAAAGACTGGCTGGTCCATAAAGACTATAGAAATGACCCAAAGAAATTAAGCCAGAGCAAATGAATCAAAATAAAATTAGATCTACTGAGGGAAAATAAATTGGAAATAACACAGAATAGAACAGAAGATGTAGACCATTACTCCAGCAGTGCACTCCCTGAAGAAATGTCAAATGCAGGGCCTATGTACAGTTTTGTTCTTTTTTTTCAATGTTAAAAGCTAAAAGAAAAAGGGAATGAAAAATGAAATAAGAAAGTTATAGGAACTTACTGTTTTTCACAGTTGGAGTGAGTGGGATAAAAATGACTTCCCACCCCAAATTACACTTACAAATCTGGAGACAAAATGAGAGTAGAAGAGACAGAAGTTTATTCCTTTTCATGAAAAAGGGGCACCCTACATAAATAAGTGAAGCAAGAATGCAATGGCTGGATGTAAAAGCAGATATTATAGAGGTTCCTAACACAAGATTCCTCCCCTCCCTCCACTGTCTGACCTCCCTTGTCTAGGGACCAGGATTCACGATCTAGGCTTGAAGTCTACCCCCAAAATAACAAGATACATGAGCTCATCACATGGGAGGGGGTAAGAGTATCACCCTAAATTTTCAAGGGTAAGAAAAGATAAAGGAGCAGCTATAGCTGGGCTGTCTCCTCCTTTCTTGTGACAACATCCTTGAAGGGAGATAAAAAGTCTGATCCTGCAGACTAGAAAGGTAAAGCCAAGTCCATCTTGGAGATCCCTTTATTCTCTTTGAGGAGGGCACCTGAATGAGACTGAAATGGTACATAGAAACAAGAAGAAACTGTTGTCCCCCAAGTCCTAAATTTACCTTCCCCTTTATTTGGGTTGGTTTTCTGAAGTCACATAAAACTTAAGATCGATATTCATTGGGGGAGGGGGGAATAAATGATGGCTCTTTGGGTATAGTTTGGTTTTTCTTTATTTTTTTTTCCAGCAAGTAGAGGTATGTCCCTCTTTCCTCTTTATCTCTCATAGTCTAGGTTTGAAAAATAAAACTTGCCTGGGGAAGAAGAGAGGGGATACTGGTCCAGATGCCAGTATTTCACTGGCAATACTGTCCTTGAACATGCCAGTTCTGTTTCTGAACATGCCAGTTCTGTTTCTGGCCAGGATAGTGGGAGGGAGGACAGAGTGGGGAGAGGGAGGGGGGAAGCTCTGGATCTGAGTAATAATGTAATGAAACTGACTAGCCAGTTTTTTCTTAATATTGTTGACAATTCTGTAAAATTCATTTTTATGACTTTATGTTTCGGCTATTTCGTTTTTATTCTTGACTCCTTTTTAAAAGAGAAAATGTACCCAACTGTGTGACCCTGGGCAAGTCACTTGATCCCCATTGCCTACACTTACCACTCTTCTGCCATGGAGCCAATACACAGTATTGACTCCAAGACTGAAGGTAAGGGTTTAAAAATTAAAAATAAAAATAAAAGAGAAAATGTGACATTTATGAAAAGCCTGTAAGAAAAGCAGTTTTCTTCTCCCCCTCCCCCCACCCACCTTTCAATGACAAACCCTCAAGGTAATGAAGGTTATGAATATTTATCTTTGCTTTGTTTTTAATTAACGTTTGTCATTCAGAATAGGATTGTGTGATGATGTTTAAATGGCAAAATAAAATATGGTTTTGTGTAATTTAAAAAAAAAGTCTGGTCCTGGACTTCCTTGAAGCTAAACACAGACTTGTTTACATACTCATTTCTCCTGGGGGTTGGGAGTGTGAGCTGGTTGCTTTACTTTTGAAAGTCTTGGGAGGTATAAACTGAATGCTTTACTTTGAGAATCACACACTTAATTCTGTGCTATTCAGGAATACTTTTTTTAAAACAAGGCTAACAAGAAGAAAGAGCAAGAGGGGAGAGAGGAATCTCATGGACCAGAAAGGGTCAACTACATGCACATAGAGAGGTTTTTGTATAAATACATGAAAATTCGATAGTAAAGGAGACAAGAGGAGGGAAAAAGAAAGGAAGTTCTCTTCAGGGGGAGGGTAACTAGATAAGGGGTCTCAGCTATGTGGGACTCTGAGGACTGGGCCCTCAGAGACTAAAATATCATCCTATGTGCAAACTCACAGTACTTCCCTCCCCTCCTCAGAACCCAGTAAACAGAATTATCAATTTCATTTTACAGTCCTTTCCCAGATTACTTCTCTTTCTCAGAATTATCTCATTTAGCAATAACACTTCAGGTCGGATGCTCAGGGCCCTGGACTGCAACTTTTTGCAAACATAGTAAAAGGGGAAACAAAAAGAGCCTGTTTGGCTCAATCTGTTGAGTTAGAGAGAGTTCCTGCTACGTTGTGTTTCTCATTATGTTCCACAATGCTAGGAATGTGAGAGTACATGCAGGAATGGCATGTTTCATATCTCACAGACAGGCCATTCTAAGGCCCTCCCATTTTCACTAAGAAAGATTTTAAAAGAGAAAAGAAAAGAAAAAAGAAAAAAAAACTCCCTGGAAATGACTGAATGATATTTCAGCTTTAGGAACAATGCTAATATCCAAACTTGAATTCCATGCTCCTTTAGATGTGCCCTAATTGCCCTAAAGAATGAAGTTATTGGAGCCCCTGTGAGGCTGGAGGGTTTTTAGACTCAATCTGACCCTTTTGCCCAAAGGAGAGGAAGAATGCAGGCAACAGCAGAGAAGAAGGTCCCCAAGAGATTGAGCTGCAAAGCCTCTTTCTCACTGAGAGAGAAAAATAAAGAAAGTATGGACCTCTCATGCTGCAACGTCTATTTTC
Source organism: Gracilinanus agilis (assembly GCF_016433145.1). Taxonomy (NCBI): domain Eukaryota; kingdom Metazoa; phylum Chordata; class Mammalia; order Didelphimorphia; family Didelphidae; genus Gracilinanus; species Gracilinanus agilis. Next base: position 85,626,166 of record NC_058132.1, read on the forward strand.
ACATTAATATCTTTTTTTTTCAGTTCTATGTTGTGGTGGTGCAGGGAATGGAGAGTCAAGCCTAGAAACAGGAGATCCTGGGTTCAGGTCTACCCTCAGACACTCTCCAGCTCTGTGATCCTGGGACCCCATTCCAAGCTAACCTCCCACAATTGCCAAATTGATTTTCTGAAAGTCATGGTCAAGTCATGTCACACCCTGTCCCCATTCACTGAATTCCAGTGTTTCTCTCCTGCCAACAGAACCAGTGGTTTAACCCCCATTGACCAGCACTACCCACTCTTCTGCCTTGGAATTGATGCCTAGAATTGATTCTGAGATGGAAGGTAAAGGGTTTATAATAAATAAACTCTGTGTTGGAGGCTATATATGATGTAGAGTAATGGAATAAATAATGGGCAGAATGCAAAGACAAATCCTCTAACTGTAAGTCTATCCCCCTTTCCACTACTGGTTCAAAGGATGGTTCCTCTTGGGTTGTTCATGGGCTTTATGATACTGAGGAAGTTCAGAGGATTCAGAAGAATCTGAAGACACTGGGTGCAATTGTTTTAGAGGACTGGGGAACTCAGAGACTATGGATTTATCAAGCCATTTGGAAGGCTCAGGAAATGGAGCAGGTTTAGGAAACAGAGAAGCCTCAGGTTATTTTAAGAGAAGGCTTGTGGAGGGATTCTCAAACAGGTATGCATTGGATGCACTTCTGGTCCCTTAAAACCTGAGATTTTGGGGGCAGCTAGGTAGTTCAGTGGATTGAGAGCCAGGCCTAGAGATGGGAGGTCCTGGGTTCAAATCTGCCCTCAAACATTTCCCAGCTGTGTGATTCTGGGCAAGTCACTTAAACCCATTGCCTAGCCCTTACTGATCTTCTGCCTTGGAACCAACAAACAGTATTGATTCTAAGACAGAAGGTAAGGGTTTTTAAAAAACCTGAGATTTTATGGGATTGAAGGGGTTCAAAGGGCCAGAGATCTAAAGATGCTAAAAGCAGGAAGAGATTTATTGGGTCTCAGAGGCATTTCTCTAATTATGAGTGATTAGAATTGTCATTCCTCTCTGGTACTCCAGACCTGCTTTGCCATGCCCCAGTCTTTTATCCTGAAGTCTCACTTCCACCCTGGAATTCACACATTGTGTTTGCAGAACTCTCCAACCTCCCTCTCTGAATGGAAAGCTTCTCTCACAAGCTTCACTTAAAGAAGTTCTAGGAAAGCTAAGTCTTGTTCCTTCTCTGGATGAGCTCTGTGTTTCTTCTACCATGCCCCTCTTGCTGAGTACCTTTGACAGCCCCTGCCCTATTCAGCTTCCTTTTATGTGCTCTCTTAGCATATTAATATCTAAATTCCATGAGAGTAGGGATTTTTTTTCTATGTATTTGTCATTTGTTGTTGTTTTTCAGTCATGTCTAACTCTTCACGACCCCAAGAACCATATATCCATGGGATTTTCTTGGCAATGATACTGGAATGGTTTCCCATTTCCTTTTGTAATTACCTGGCAGTTCAAAACTATTTGTTAACTGGCAACCTGTTTTTCAGGGCTTTTTGTTTGCTGTTTTATTTGCCAATTCTTCCTTTGAGAATTACTAGCTCATATCATTTCACTATTGTAATAACCTTCAAAATTGGTCCCCATGCCTTCCCACTACAATCTAGCCTCCCACAATTACCAAAAAGATTTTCTGAAAGTCATGGTCAAGTCATGTCACTTCCCTTTTCAATAAATTCCAATGTCTCTCTTCTGTCCTCATTACAAATAGTGTCCTCTCTCACATTTAAAGCTCTTTACAAACTAGCTTTTTTCCTACTAGTTTTTATTTTTCTCTGAAACTTTTTTCATATTCCTAGGAAAGGTAGATGATTGGTGTAGAAGAAAAAGGGCCTTTCCTTAGAAGAACTGATTAAAGGATAATCTCTTTTATCCTAATACCTGAAACCCTAAAGTGATCAGACTAAAGACTACTGAAATGGAAGTACCCTGTTCCACTCACCTGGAGGCACTTTCAACCAATTCCTATTGAATTTAGAATCTAGAAATAGAGAAATGGGATAGAGATATGGTTTCTCATCTATTCAGAACCCAGAACTGTATTGTTATATATCTTGATTATCTTTATCAGATTCTATATACCTAAAATTGTCTTAGAGCTAAGTCATCTTGAAAAGCATTGTATCTAACTAGATCCTTTTCTTTCCACCAATACCCTTATAAAATACTTTTTCACCTCTCACCAAGAACATTGCAATAGACTCTTTAAACACTATTTCCAATTAGCAAGCATTTCTTTTCATCTCCTCCCACCCTTCTTTCTACTAAAAACAAAAGAAATCAATCCTTGTAATAAATATGTATCATCCAATAAAATAAATTCTTGCATGAGCCAAAGTTATACTTCTTCACAAAATTCTTGTTATACAAGTTGTTCTCCTGATTCTGTTTACTTCTCTGAATCAGTTTATGAAAGTCTTTTTTCTCTGATATCATTCCCTTAAGTTTTTCTTACAACACAATAGAAATGCATTATTTTCAAATACCATAACTTGCTCATCTGTTCCCCTTAATTCAAGTTCCTTTATCGGATATTTTCCTTTCTCTTTCCTGCCTTTGCAGTATAGGTCTAATAGTACTATGGCAAGGTCAAAGGGTATGCATAATTTAGTTCCTTTAGAGGCATGGTTTAAAATTCTTTTCCAGAATGGCTATACCAATTCATATCTCTATTAACAATGAATTGTGTCTGTTTCCCCCCAATTCCACTAACACTTATCATTTTCCTTTTTTGTCAATCTTGTTGGTTATTAAGTATAAATTTAGAATTGTTTTAATTTTTATTTTTCTAATTATTAGTCATTTGGAGTATTTCTTTTCACATGGCCATTACTAGCTTGAATTTCTTCCAAAGATTACTGCCTATTCATATCCTTTGGCTATTGATAGTAAATACTTTTTTAATTGGACCCTCTATGTCAAGATTCTCTCCAATCCTAGCTATCCAACTGACAAAGTAATTTTCTGAAAGCCTAGGTGTGACTTGGATAATAGATCAATATTATATTAACTAAAACTTAAGAACAAAGGACAGAATAAATATTAATCTATTTTTTCTTATACTTCAACTCTGTTACATTGAGTCTATTCTTATTCTCCATAGAAAACTAGAATGGGCCCACAATAATTTCTCTTCGAAAGAATTATATGGCCAACTAAATTAAGAGAAAGGACTTTTCAAACCTTTAGAGTAAATAGTTCAGAGAAGACATGCTGATTCATCCTTACTGACTTTGGTTTAGCCTTTTAGAATCTGACCATTTGAGAGAAAGACCAAGACTTTCAGAAAGAGTAAGAGATGTATGTCTGTTCATGTCTGTTGTTGGACACCTCATCACCTTGTATGTTGTATTTGGTAACCTTTCTATAATGTCCGTATAAGCCTTTCCTTTAGCAGCTTTGAACCATCTACTGATCTGGGACTAGGTACATCTCAACCAGCACCTGGATAGTGGCTATTCCTCAAGGGATATCTGAGAGCAAAGGAGATTGTGCATAACTCCATGAGCTTGGGACAAAGGAAAGCTTTCATTATTACCCTTTTCATGGGGTTGGGCAGCAGATTATGTTCAGCTAAACCTGTAACAAGTTTAATTTCTCCTTCTGCGTGTGAAAATGCATGAACACTCTCAACTGGATAAAAGTGATAAATTTAGTATTTTTTAATATTTCATAGTCAGTGTTAGGGTCTATCACTCTGATCTGTGTTTAGATGGATAAAAGTCAAAAGAGGTAGGTGATTTATCTTAGAGTCAGTAGATCCTCCAGAGTCCTGAGGCCCAAGAGAAGATTTCAGATGATGAAGATCTAATTCTCATCATTAAAGTGGGGCAGGTCCCTTAAACAAATGGCTGTTACCTCAGAGCTCTGCCTCAGTGGTTTGATTGAAGATTACAAAACTTTCTGGCGTTACAATTCAGATACTTAGACAGTGTGCTTTGGACATGTTTATGTGACCAACCGATCTCAAAAAATTTCCCCAAAAGTGTTTGACCTCTTCCTTAAGAGATCAATCACTTTTTAAAATTATCTATCTATTTATTTGTTGCTAATTAAATGTGATAACAAATTTCCACATTTTTTTAATTTTTATTTTGAATATTTTCCCATAGTTACATGTTTCATGTTCTTTCCCTCTCCCCCAAGCCTCCCTAACTCCCCTTAGCCAACACACAATTCCACTGGATTTTATCTGTATCATTGATCAAGACCTAATTCCATATTATTGATAGTTGGACAAGAGTTATCATTTAGTGTCTACATCCCCAATAATATCCCCTTCAGCCCATGTGTTCAAGCAGTTGTTTTTCTTCTATGTTTCTCCTCCCACAGTTCTTCCTCTGCATGTGGCTAGTTTTCTTTCTCATAAGACCCTCAGCATTACTCTGGATCCTTGCATTGCTGCTAATATGCACATATGTTTTTGAAGGTTATATGATCCAAATGGTCTCCCTCTCTTCTTCCCTTCCCCATCCCAGAGCTGGCAAGGAATTCAATCTGAGTTATAAATGTATTATCATGCAAGATGTATTTCCATATTATTCATTTTTGTAAGTGAATAATCTTATAAAACCAATACTCCAAGACATATACCCAAATAAACAAGTGAAAAATCATATGCTTTCATCTACATTCCTACTCCAACAGTTCTTTCTCTGGAGGTCACTAGCATTCTTTGTCACCAGTCCCTCAGAATTGTCTTGGATCATTGTATTGCTGATAGTAGCTAAATCCATCAGAGTTGATCATTCTACAATATTTCTGTTACTGTGTACAACGTTTCCCTAATTTTGTTTATTTCACTCTGCATCAGTTCATGTAGGTCTTTACAGTTCTTTCTGAAATCATCCTGTTCATCATTCCTTATAGCACAATAGTATTCTATCACCAGCATATACCACAATTTCTTCAGCCATTCCTCAGTTGAGAGACATCCCTTTAGTTTCCAATTTTTTGCCACCACAATAAAAAAAAGCTATAAATATTTTTTTACAAGCAGCCCTTTCCCATTTTTTTTATCTCTTTGGGACACCAACCTAGTAATGATATTACTTGTGTATAAATGGAGATTTTGAATCCTTGGACTTCATCCCCTAGAAGCCCCTTAGTATTTCCCAAAATTTCCTTTAATCTCTCCTGTGCCTCCACATTTGGATGGTCATGTTATTGTTTTATCAGTTCTGTAGCTCCTCCTTCTCTTCTCTCTCCTTTTGCTAGTGGGATGGATGGTTTAGGTAGCTTTTTACTTTATTAATTATTAATAAACTTTTAAAAATATAATACTTAGTTCTTGTATATTAATTTTAATCTTCACACTTGATGAAATGGTATGTGCATTATCTTATAGCCCTTTGGGAATAATTCCAAATTGCCCTCCAGAATGGATGGATCAGTTCACAAGTCCACCAACAATGCATTAGTATCTCAATTTTGCCACATCCCCTCCAACATTTATTATTTTTCTTTTACTGTAATATTGGCCAGTCTGATAAGTGTGAAATAGCACCTCAAGAGGGCAATCCTTCTGGTCATTTTGGAGTGTTTTATCCAAACTTGTCGAGGAATAATCTTTCTTGAATGATGGGAATAAAAATATAAGTAGTTTCTGAGGAATGGGAAACAAGGATAACATTATACTTAAATCACTAGGTTCTCTATTATACCTTGCGGAACTAGAATTGGGATCCTATTGTTCAGTGAGATTAGAGAAAAAAAATTGTTATTTTTATATATATAATACATATATATTATATATAGGTCAATCATGAGCATTGAATTTGGAAAAAGTCAGGAGACATCAAAAGAAAGAATAGAGAATATAAAAATGTCTCTTTCCTTGATAAGCTAGCACTATCTTCTTACCAACTAGATAGATGGTATGTTCTATGAAAAATAATTTATTTATTATTGATTATTGGTTCATTAAAATCCATAAGTTGCAGTGATCTATCCTTAGTTTACTTAGAATCAATGTCACCCAATTTAGAGTGATTACATAATGATTGTTCAATATACCCATATTCATATGTAGTCACTTAAGGTTGAGCATATAGCTACTGATCCATATTATATTCACATTCGCTTAAAATGATTCTGTTCTTATATCAGATTTTTTTAGCCCATTAAGAAGCAGGTTTAAACTACTTATTGTGTTGTGAGAATACTTGATTAACTACAAAAATGTACTAGTTAAAAGACCTCCACCTTTTTTGGCCTGATGAAAAATGCCAACTAGAGGAAGAATATCATATGAACCTCTACCCTCTGACATTTTCCCCTCACACATTCTACTGTACATTTTATGACTGCTTTGTCAGCAATGGATGTACTTACTTCATGTCCATCCCGTGAGCAGAAATGATATTTTCTTGCCCTTCTTATGACCACCGTTTATAAAAAAAAAAAGGTACTTTTGCCTTTATGACAAGCATCATCTATCACAGCTTAAGAAAGCTACTCTTATTAGGTCTGATTCTGTTAGCATCCAATTCTTGGTTCCATAAGCTACATACTAGGGGGCTGCTGGGTGGCTCAGTGGATTGAGAGCCAAACCGAGAGACAAGAGGTCCTAGGTTCAAATCTGGCCTCAGACACTTCCAAGCTATGTGACCCTGGGCAAGTCACTTGACCCCATTGCCTACCCTTACCATTCTTCTGCCTTGGAGCCAATACACAGTATTGACTCCAAGACAAAAGGTAAGGGTTTAAAAAAAAATAAGCTGCACACTCCCTGGACTTACTCTTGCTTATCTTATCTTACAATCCCTGATAAACTGTGCCTTCAATTAATTTACAACCGCTTATTCAACATATTTAAATGGATGTCTTATAGAAACCTTAAACTCAACATGCACAAAACTGAACTTATTTTCTTTCCCACAAATCCTCTTCTGAACTTTCTTGTTTCTCTTCAGAATACCACTATCCTTCCAGTCACCCAGGCTTGCAATTTAGAAATCATCCTAGATACCTCACACTTTCCCTCTCATTCCTGCCTCACCCCCATTCAATCTATTGACAAGTCTTCTTGGCTTTATTTTCACATCTCTAATGTCTGCCTCTTCTATCCTTTGACACCATCCTAGTTCAGGCCTCGCCATTTCATGCTTAGACTATTTCAGTGACCTGTTGATTGGTTTCCTTCCCTCTAATGTCTTTCCAATCCAGATCATCCTCCACTCAGCTATTAAATTAATTTTCTTAAAGTACAAATATGACCCCATCACCTCAACCTGTACTATCATTCACATCTCCAATGATTCCCTAATGCCTGTGGGATCAAAAGTAAAATCCTTTGTCATTCAAAATCCTCCGCTACCTGGCCCATTGCTACCTCTCCAGTTTTCTTTCATCTTATTCTTCATCAAATGCTAAACCATTATCATTCCATACTATCAAAGAATATAATATGATATAATAATATACTATCATTCCATGATGTCATTGGTGCTCCTTGAAAACAAAGGAAGAACAATGGTTATCCAGTGACACTAACCTCCTATTTGCCTCCTTACTGTTCCTTGAACAAAAGACTCAATCTTTAGACTCCAGGCATTTTCACTGGCTTTACCCCATACCTGGAACACTCTCCCCTTTCATCTCAGTCTCCTAGCTACTCTGGTTTCTAAATTGTAACTAAAATTCTGACTCTGAAGATAGTGGAAATAGCTTATTTAGAACCCAGAGAAATGGATTCCATTTCCAATCCCTGTTAAAATGGGTCCAGTTAGCAATGGTGTCACAGCAAGGATCAAGCTGCTAGCACAAGCAGGTAAAAAGGGAGTGAGTGGATAGAATTCTTTCTCCTCCCCCTCCTTAGGCAGTTGCAGCTTCTGATAACTGTTATTAACTGTATCCTTTCTGTCCAGAAATGGAGGCAATCTGACTTAGCTAACACAGGGCTAAATTGGCTGACAGGAAGGAAATAATCCCACAGAAATTTGCTACTAGCACTGTTGGAGGTTGATTCCCGAAGCCCAAAACAGATCAAGTGCTCAGGATGACTTCAACCAATTCTTTTGAACTCTGGATCACACTGGTTAAGTTGGGGGCAGAGTAAAAAGCAGCTGCTTAACCTCTCCTAACCAAAACATACAGGACTCCTCAAGAAGACATAAAAACAAATCCAGAGGAACAAAGGGACCCCACAAAAGGGCACAGCATTGGAGGTACGTGGAATCGGGGCATTTCCATGCTATAAAGGAGTGAAACAGCTCTCACTAAAACATGAGCTGAGCAACTCCCTCCCCCCACCTCACACCACCTACAGTGCCAAAGCCAGCACACAAGAGTTAGAGCAAGTTTGGGGCACGCATTTAGTCCTTGGTAGCTACCTGGGGTCACCAGGGCCTGCTCCTGAGAACAGTAAAACTTAAGACCCCAAGATGCTAAAGAATGCATGCAGACTTTGAACACAGACCCTAAGCGCAGGCACAAGGGTGGGCATGGATTCAAGCCCAGACACGAATCCTGACAGCAGGAGAGGACAAGGATCTTGAGCGCAGGTGGGGACCTTGAGTGGTGACCTCGTTCAAAAGGGGTTCACAACTGTGGAAGCAGTGCCCTGAGACTATTAAAGGACCCTCGGGCAGAGGAACAAGTAAGGGGACCACCAAGAGGCTTGACCCTGAGAACAATTGAGACCTCAGGAGCCTAAAGAGTGCAGACAGACCCTGAGTGTGAGGATAAACCTAAGAGGGCACAGGGCTAACAATGGCAAGCCAGAGACAAGAACCCCAAAAGAGAAAGATCATCAAGAAATAATCTGTAACACTCAACAACTTTTACACAGATAAAATCCAGACAAAAGAACAAACAGCACAGGAGAACAAACAAGTAATCATATCCAAACCCTCCCAAAATAATGAAAACTGGCCACGAGCTATTGAAGAGTTCAAATCTGAGATGATGAAAAAGATGGAAGAGATTTGGTGAGAGAAGTGGGAAATACCTCAAAAGGAAATAAACAGGTTAGAAGACAGAAACTCCCAATTGGAGAAAGATGCCCCCAAATCAAACGAAATAGTAAGCAAATTAGAAAACAAAATCTGGCAAGAAAATAACAGTTTGAAAGGCAGAATTTTGCAATTGAAAAGTGAGACTCAGAAATCAAATGAACTGATAAGCAAATTGAACACCAGAAATGACCAGATTGAAAAGGAAAACCAAAAGATTATAGCCAAAAACCAGTCCCTAAAGGCTAGAATTGAGCAATTAGAAACTAATGATCTCTCAAGACAGCAAGAACAAATAAAACAAAGTCAAAAGACTGATGAAATAGAAGGAAACATGAAATATTTCAATGAGAAAGTGACAGATCAAGAAAACAGGTCTAGAAGAGACTTTGAGAATCATTGGTCTTCCAGAAAAAGCAGAAATTAATAGAAATTTGAACTCCATACTAAAAGAAATTATTCAGCAAAACTGCCCTGAAGTTCTACAACAAGAGGGCAATATACACAGTGAAGGGATCCATAGATCACCCTCTACACTAGACCCTAAATAGACAACCCCCAGGAATATAATAGCCAAATTCAAGAGCTTCCAAGTAAAAGAAAAAAATTTTACAAGAAGCCAGAAAGGGATAATTCAGATATCAAGGAGCACCAATCAGGATCACACAGGATCTGGCAGGCTCCCCACCAAAAGACCACAAGGCTTGGAATATGATATTCAGAAAAGCAAGAGAACTGGTCTACAACCAAGGATCACGTACCCATCAAAAGTTACCATATACTTCCAAGGGAAAGTTTGAGCACTCAACACGATAGAAGATTTCCAAGTATTTGCACAGATAAGACCAGGACTAAATGGAAAGTTTGATATTCAACCACAAAAATCAAGAGAAATATGAAAAGGTAAATAAGAAACAGAGAGGAAAGAAAGAAAACTTGTATTTTATAAATTTGCCTCTTTAAGGGCTTCAATATGATCTAATTATTTGGTATTTCTATGTGGAGAAATGTTATGTATAATTCTCTTTAAGAAACTCTATTCACTATTATAGTATTCACTATTATAGTAATTAGAAGAATTATTTATAGGGAGAAGTTGGAATGCTAAATGATATAAGATGATATGGGGGTGGGAAAGAGATAGGTGAATAGTAGAGGACACCAAGAGAAACTTGAATGAATAAGAAAAATAGGATATTCTATTACACACAAAGAGGGCATGGGAAGGGGAAGGGATGATTACTATTATAAGAAGGAGAGGAAGAGAGCATTAAGAGGTAACAGTTAAACGTTATTCTCAGTGTAATTAACCCTGAGAGGGAAGAGTAGCTTTATTCATTGGGATATAAAACTCTATCTAACCCTACTGAAAAAGTCAGAAGAGAAAAACCAAGGGGAGCAGGGGAGTGGGAAGGTCATAAAAGGGAGGGGAGAAGAAAGGTGAGGGAATTCATTAGGCCTTCAAAAATAGAGGGGAATAATAAAGGAGGGGGTAGAAAGAGTAGTAAATCAAGGGAGGGGATAAGGGTTACTGGCATAAAGCAAACCACTGGTTTAAAAGGAAATAGTGTAAGAAGGGGGAGAACCAGGAGAGGATACCAAAATGTCAGTAAATACACAACTGATAATTATAACTCTGAATGTGAATGGGATGAACTTGCCCATAAAAAGGAAGCAAATAGCAGAGTGGATTAGAAACCAAAATCCTATCATATGTCGTCTACAAGAAACACATATGAGGGGGGTGGACATACACAGGTTTAAGATAAAGGGATTGAGCAAAATCCTCTGGGCATCAAATGAGACAAAGAAGGCAGGAGTGGCAATTATGATTTCTGAAAAAGCCAAAGTAAAAATAGATATGATTAAAAAAGACAGGGAAGGTCATTACATCCTGATTAAAGGCAGTATAGACAATGAGGAAATAACGTTGCTCAATATCTTTGCACCTAATAGCATAGCGACCAGATTCATAAAAGAGAAACGGCAGATCTCAAGAAGGAAATAGATAGTAAAACCATAATAGTGGAAGATCTAAATATCCCTCTTTCAGATCTAGATAAATCAAACCAAAAAATAAATAAGAAAGAGGTAAAAGAGATGAATGAAGTCCTAGAAAAATTAGATGTAATAGATATGTGGAGAAAAATACATAGGAACAAAAAGGAATACACCTTCTTTTCACCTGCTCATGGTACATTCACAAAGACTGACCATGTAATATGGCATAGAAACATTGCAAACAAATTCAAAAGAGCAAAAATAATGAATGTAAACTTCTCAGACAAAAATGCAAAAATATAATAATTAATAAGGGCATCTGGACAGGCAAATAAAAAACTAATTGGAAATTAAATAATATGATTCTCCAAAACCAGCTAGTCAAAGAAGAAATCATAGAAACAATCAACAATTTCATTGAAGAGAATGACAATGATGAGACATCCTACCAAACTCTGTGGGATGCAGCCAAGGCAGTACTCAGGGGGAAATTTATATCCTTGAGTGCATATATTAACAAATTAGGGAGGGTAGAGATTAATGAATTGGGCATCCAACTTAAAAAATTAGAAAGTGAGCAAATTAAAAATCCCCAGATGAAAACTAAATTAGAAATACTAAAGATCAAGGGAGAAAGTAATAAAATCAAAACTACGAGAACTATAGAATTAATAAATAAGATTAGAAACTAGTACTTAGAAAAAAACACATAAAATAGTCAAAAGTACTGGTCAATCTAATAAAAAAAAAGGAAAGAAGAAAACCAAATTGACAGTATCAAAGATGAAAAGGGAGACCTCACCTCTAATGAAGGGGAAATTAAGGCAATCATTAAAAACTATTTTGCCCAATTATATGGCAATAAATATAACATTTTAGGAGATATGGATGAATATTTACAAAAATATAAACTGCCTACATTAACAGCAGAAGAAATAGAATACCTAAATAACCTCATATCAGAAAGGGAAATTTAACAAGCCATCAAAGAACTCCCTAAGAAAAAATTGCCAGGGCCTGATGGATTCACAAGTGAATTCTATCAGACATTCAAAGAGCAACTAATCCCAATACTATACAAATTATTTGATATAATAAGCAAAGAAGGAGTCCTACCAAATTCCTTTTGTGACACAAATATGGTACTGATTCCAAAGTCAGGTAGATCAAAAACAGAGAAAGAAAACTACAGACCAATCTCCCCAATGAACATAGATGCAAAAATTTTAAATAGAATATTAGCAAAGAGACTCCAGCAAGTGATCAAGAGGATCATCCACCATTATCAGGTGGGATTTATACCAGGAATGCAAGGATGGTTCAACATTAGGAAAACCATCCACATAATTGACCATATCAACAATCTAACAAACAAAAATCACATGATTTTCTCAATAGATCCTGAAAAGGCCTTTGACAAAATACAGCACACATTCCTATTGAAAACCCTGGAAAATATAGGAATAGAAGGACCTTTCCTAAAAATAATAAACAGTATATACCTAAAACCATCAACAAGCATTATATGCAATGGGGATAAAGTAGAAGCCTTCCCAATAAGACCAGGTGTGAAACAAGGATGCCCATTATCACCTCTATTATTCAACATAGTATTAGAAACACTAGCAGTAGCAATTAGAGAAGAAAAAGAAATTGAAGTTATCAAAATCGGCAATGAGGAGACTAAGCTATTACTCTTTGAAGATGATATAATGGTCTACTTAAAAAAACCTAGAAAATCAACTAAGAAGCTTGTAGAAATAATCAACAACTTTAGCAAAGTTGCAGGATACAAAATAAATGAACATAAATCATCAGCATTTCTATATACTTCCAACACATCACAACAGCAAGAGGTAGAAAGAGAAACACCATTTAAAATCACCCTAGACAATATAAAATACTTAGAAATCTATCTACCAAAACAAACACAGGAATTATATGAAAACAACTACAAAACACTTTCTAAACAATTAAAACTGGATCTAAACAATTGGAAAAACATTGATTGCTCATGGTTACGATGAGCTAACATAATAAAAATGACCAATCTACCCAAATTAATTTACCTATTTAGCTCCATACCTATCAAACTACCAAAAAACTTTTTTACTGAATTAGGAAAAACTATAACAAAGTTCATTTGGAATAACAAAAGATCAAGAATATCAAGGGAAATAATGAAAAAAATGTGAAGGAAGGGGGCCTAGCAGTACCAGATATTAAACTGTACTATAAATCAGAGGTCATCAAAACGCTATGGTACTGGCTAAGAGACAGAAAGGAGGATCAGTGGAATAGACTTGGGGTAAGTGACGTCAGCAAGACATTGAATGATAAACCCAAAGAGCCCAACTTTGGGGACAAAAATCCACTATTTGACAAAAACTGCTGGGAAATTTGGAAAGCAAAAAGGGAGAGAATAGGTTTAGATCAACATCTCACACCCTACACCAAGATAAATTCAGAATGGGTGAATGACTTGAATATAAAGAGAGAAAATACAAATAAGTTAAGTGAACATAGAGTAGTTTACTTGTCAGATCTCTGGGAAAGGAAAGATTTTAAAACCAAGCAAGAGTTAGAGAAAATTACAAAATGTAAAATAAATGGTTTTGATTATATCAAGCTAAAAAGGGCAGCTGGATGGCTCAGTGGATTGAGAGCCAGGCCTAGAGACTGGAGGTCCTAGGTTCAAGTCCGGCCTCGGACACTTCCAGCTGTGTGACCTTGGGCAAGTCACTTGACCCCCAATACCCACCCTTACCACTCCTGGGCCAAGGACGATCCCTAGCCCGGATGAAAAAGGAGGAGGGTTGGGCGTGGGGCTAGCAACCCCACCCTGTAAAAACTACATCTGCTAAATGCAACCTAAAAGTAAGGGCAGCTGGGCTACCTCAGTGGATTGAGAGCCAGGCCTAGAGACGAAAGGTCCTAGGTTCAAATCCGGGCTCTGACACCTCCCAGCTGGGTGACCCTGAGCGATGGTGTGACCCATTGCCTACTGGTTGTGGCCCTATGCTCCTAGAATGGAGTCCCAGGATAAAAAAAAAAAAAAAAAAAAAAAAAAAAAAAAAAAA
>NC_058132.1:85640348-85640667 GCF_016433145.1 Gracilinanus agilis
GAAAAACTCTGACAGGGGTCTAATTACTCAAATATACAAGAAGTTAAAACAATTGTATAAAAAATCAAGCCATTCCCCACTTGATAAATGGGCAAGAGACATGAATAGGCAATTTTTAGATAAAGAAATCAAAAGTATCAATAAGCACATGAGAGAGTGTTCTAAATCTCTAATAATTAGAGAAATGTAAATCAAAACAACTCTGAGGTATCACCTCACACCTAGCAGATTGGCTAAAATGAAAGAAGGGGAGAGTAATGAATGCTGGAGGGGATGTGGCAAAATTGGGACATTAATGCATTGCTGGTGGAGTTGTGAA
>NC_058132.1:85641167-85657831 GCF_016433145.1 Gracilinanus agilis
AGTGGACTGACAAAGGAGCCTGCTCCTAACTCAGCCTCAGGAGGTTTTGTTATTTTTGAGGGCAGGGAAGTTATACACAATGAATTAGGAGATAATTTGTATCAGAGGTATAGCCCTACTTGACTATGGGGAAAACCAAGTCTTCAAAGTTTGATTGCTATCAGCCAAATCCATCCTTCTTCTAAACCCACAGAAAATTAGGAAAAGGAAAAGGGATTGGAATAGGGAAGGCCAGGGAGGTCCAGAAGAATTAGCTAAGCTACAAATTCTCCAGAGAAAAGGCACAGAAATTAGGCCAGGATTGCTGAGCCTCCAGTATCAACTGCCGCTAGTCAGGGTTCTAAACCCTTTTCAACTGTCAGAAATTCTGCAGTTAGCCTTTTGCAGGGTTGATTGCACCTCTGCACTACATTTTGCTCATTTCTCTTTCTAAATTTGCAGCTTGCAACATTTACTGATTACTAACTTAACTCCTACTTAAATCATTGATACTTTGTTATCAAGTAAGAAAATTGATACTTTGTTATCAAGTAAGAAAATTGCAAGTCACTAACTTGGAGAGTTCCACGCTTTTAACCCAATGGATCAGAAACTTGTGAATCCTATGATAAGAGTTGACACCTTCAGAGAATGAGAAGTGGATCTCACAGACACTGCCCCCCTGGGCAGTGCTAGGCAATTTGGAAGCTGTGATTGACCCCTGTGAAGAGGGAAGGGACAGGAAAGGACTATAAATAGTTCTGAACTTCTTCAGCTGGGAGGCATCTTCAGCTTGAGTCTTTGGTTGGTGGCCTGCCTCTTGGAGGTGACTCTGGACTTGGATCTCGGCTTTGACTTGGAACCTTGGCTCTTGGACTGTTTCTTGGGTGAGTGAGTAGCTGGCCTTCCTTTCCTAGCTTCTGGAGACATGAGTTCTAGAGAAGACTTCCCCTCTTGGAGGAGACCATGTAGGTGGAACGCTAGTCCTTCAGTTGAGCCCTGATAGGCTAGACATCTTCTTTACCCTCTTTTTACATTTCTCCACCTAACTCTTTCCACGTTTTTGTAATTAAAGCTACTAAAAGTCATTTTGACTTGAACTATAGTATTTTTAAATTGGCAACCACAATATTGATTTAGAAGTCTCGTATCTAGTCAAACCACAAGTTTAATTCCTTATATTGATGAAGTTGTGAATTGATTCACATTCCAGAATTCAACCATTCTGGAAGACAATTTGGAATAATGCCCAAAGGGCTACTAGGGAGTGCATACCTTTTGATCCAGCAAGACCACTAGTAGGTCTATATCCCAAAGAGATTAAAAAAAAAGGGAAAGGGCCTGTTTATACAAAAATATTTCTAGCTGAACTTTCTGTGGTGGCAAAGATTTGGAAATTAAAGGGATGTCCATCAATTGGGGCATGGCTGGACAAAATGTGGTATATGGTGGTGATGGAATACTATTGTACTATAAGGAATGATGAACAGTATGATTTAGAAAAGAACTGGAAAGACCGACATGATCTAATGCAGAGTGAGATGAGCAGAACAAGAACATTACACACAGTAACTGAAATATAGGACTATCAAATGTGATAAATTTGGTTACTAACAGCAATACAATGATCCAGGAAAATTCTGAGGGACATGAAAAAGAATGCTATCTACCTCCAGAGATTGAAGTATAAAATGAAGATAAAAACATATGATTTATCACTTGACTATTTGGGTATATGACTCAGTTTTTTTAATAAGATGATTCACTTACAAAAATGCATAATATGGAAATTTGTTTTGCTTGATAATATATGTATAACCCAGTGTAATGATATTTTGCAAAACAATATGGAAAGCAACGAGATAGTCAGTTACCTGATTAGAACATGGAATGGAATGAGCCTGGCAGGGGCTGGCATGTGCCAAATCAATTGATGCTTAGGTATATAAAGAAGGATTTGAAAACTAGGACAGGGTCTCCATCTGAGATATTTGGGGAAGTAGAAGGTTGTGGTAGTGATGAGGGTAGGCCATAGGTCAATTTGAATTACTAGCAACCTGCACTGACCAATTTCACAGTCCCAGATCTTGTGATACCTTTATACTGAATAACCTGTTCCTTATTCATACTCCAAGAAGAAGCAACAACATCTTTTAGCAAACAACCTGATTTGGGTTGAACCCTGTCTGACCCAGCCAGGCTGGCAACTGGCAATTAGCAATTGACAACTGACAAGCCTGATTACCTTCAATTCAAGCACCATCTTTATAATCATTACCTTAGATTAAGAACTTCCTATTTCCCTCCTACCCAGTTATTACCCTGCTCCCCTCCTAAGCCTGATAACATTAAATCTTTGAACTTACCTAGATTTGGTGTCAACTCTATCTTGAGATGTAGTGATTGTATCCCTGGGACATTTGAGGGAAGGAGAATAATATCTGTCATAGCAAGATATCATCTGCAGTCAACTCTAGCGTTATCCTTACTAGGCCAGAATAATCAGTTAGAAGTAGCTGTGCAATTCTAATCACAGATTCTTTATTTGGCTGGCCATTCTGGGACACTGTTATTCTAAAGTTGAGTTTATTAGATTCACTACAACCATTTCTGTGGGGTCCTTTGTGTTTTACTATCACAACTTAGGTGTTACACTTAGGTATCACCCCCACACACTCAGCTTCAGCTCCTCATATCAGCAGGATCATTATAACACCAGACTGAATTGCTTGTCACTTCTGAAAGGCAGAAGGGAAGAAGGGAGAGAGACAACATGAACGATATAACTTTGGAAAACTTATGTGGAAATTTGTTATTAAGGTAAAAGAAAGAAAGAAAAAAGTTTAAAAAAGATGATTATATCACTAATCCTATCTAGTTGAGTTTGGGACTAGGGTGAGTAAGAGGGTTACTTGCAAACAGATCTCCAGGGACAAGGATTAATTTGTAGTATTGTTGTGGGGAGCTAGAGGTATCTTGCAAGAATACAAGACTCCAGGGGCAGCTGGGTAGCTCAGTGGTTTGAGAGTCAGGCCTACAGATGGGAAGTCCTAGGTTCAAATCCGGCTTTAGGCACTTCCCTGCTGTGTGACCCTGGGCAAGTCACTTGACTCCCATTGCCCACCCTTACCACTCTTTCACCTATGAACCAATACACAGAAGTTAAGAGTTAAAAAAAAAAAGGAATACAAGACTCCATAACTTAGCTTAGAAATAATTTATTAATTTGGAAGTCATGTTGAATTTGGCTAGGAGATCAGTGTGCAAAGGTTGACAATGCCTTCTAGAGGTGCTGTGTTCTGAACTTTTTATAGTCTTATAATAACAGGGATCTGTGTGACAAAGAATGAGGTAATGGAATGAGGTTGGGCAGGAGTGGGGGATGTCCTAGATACAACCCAATGGTATCAGTGTCCATCTTGGAGTCTAAGGAAGACTCCAAGGAGAATTTTTCTGTCAGGAGTGTAATGCAGGATTTTTGCAAGATGTCTTACATTTGAAAATTACCCTAGACAATCCTGGCAGTTAGGAGAATGGAACTTTGGCCCAGCTAGTGCCAGCCCCAATACCTGACAGTTGAGCTGGGACTATAAATACCTGTGCAGAACCAACCTGGGGGTTCTGATTTCCTTGATCTCACCCAGACACTTGGCTACCCCTTGACTTCCCCTTGGGGACCCCAGGAGGTTGAAGGGAGGTGTGGGTTGTAGATCATGGATAGGAAATTGGGTTAGGTCAGCCTAGGAACAGGGATACCCCTAAACTAATTCATCAACTTCATCTGTCTAGCTGGTGGACCACTTAACATCAGGGTAGTGGAAACTATCTCTGGTTGAGGGGCTGGTTCCTTCAGCCTGATATTACCTTCTAGGCCCATTGCCAACACTGGCCAGTCACCCTTAGCAACAGCTTCCCCAGATCCTAACCTTCTTTCCTCAGTTTTCCCTCCTGTGTTTAAATAAACCCTTAGCCTGATACTATGAGTTTCAATAGTTATTTATAACATCTTGCAGGGCTAAGGGGCTGAGGAGGGGGAAGATAGCAACCACCTGACTCCAGAGGAAGTATTGGCCAGGCATCCATTTTATTCATGAAGTGTGTCAGCTTCACTTCCTGTTGGTTACTGCTTTCACTCCAGCAGTGAGGGGCTCCTCACTCTCCACCTTAAAGGAGCCTACTGTAGTATAGAGAGTGGGGGTCATATAGTTTTTTCTAGCTTTGGCTGAGTTCCAAAAGCTGTTAGGGGTTTGGAATCTGGAGGAAGAGGCAGTTGGTTGGGATCTTCAGTGGAGGGAGGTAGTCCGATCAGCCGAGCTGTCTCTGGCCTAGCTGTAGTATTGAAATTTAGCCTAGCTTGATGTATTTACTTAAGAAATTATTATTTTGGATAAACCCTTTATATCTTCCTTCCCTAATATTATTTCCTACTTTCCCTCCCTTACCTTATATGTCTGTGGAGTTAATTAGGAGAGTAATTAGAGAGGAGTTAAAATCTGTGAATGGTTAATTGTTATTTGACAGTATTAGATATAAAGAAACTAGTCAGTCATCATTTATTTTGTAAGCTGAGTAAAAGGCTGGTCCGTACTCAGACTCTATCTTTGCCTCCCTTCCCCCACCTGAGGTTCCTGAGACAACTGTTAGGACTTTCCTTTGATCCACTTTCCTGACAATCATCCTTAAAAGAAAATAAACCCTTTTGTGTTTTCAACAAAACTATTAGTATAATTTGTCTGTTAGTTAATTAAGAGAAGGAAGAAGAGGGAAAGAACCAACATACTCTGGGCTTGAAGGGAAGCCGGGTATCCATCTTGGAGGAAGGTGTAACTTCAAAACAAGTCCCTTCCTGTGAAATTAACTAAGCCCTGTTTGTTAATTTCAGTTTAGTCTATTTCCCTCTGCCTGTGTTTGAGTCTAAGTCCCAGTCTGTAAAGCCTGCTGTTTGCCTGTTTAGATTAATTCTCCCTCTCCCTGAAGATCTCTGCTTCCCTTCTGTGTTATACTCCTGACTTCAGCCCTATTATTTCTGAATCTCTTTAATCCCAGCCTACCTGTAACCTAGATTATCCACTTAGCAAGTCTCTGACAATCTCCTTTCAAATTCCCTTATCCCACACACCTTTCCTCAAATTATCCCCATAACAGCAGGGAGACTGACTGGGCATCACAGCTCAGGTATACATGTCCCTGGCTGGCTCAAATCATCAATTACTGTAGTTGTAGTATCCCTGGCCCAGGTGGACCCTAGTTTGAGTGGGATTAGTAGATATAGTCTAATTTTGAGTACCTTTGTTTTAGAAGCTTCTCCCAGTGTAATAAAGTCCTCTCTCAGGAAGCCCAGCTCTTGGTTTGACCCTTTCCTTTGTATTTTTTATAGCTGACCACTCCCTGATACACCAGCTGCTGGCTACAATCTCTTCACAACCTGCTTGCAGCTTGACCATGCATACTAGCTGTACCAAGTTCTCCAGAGGGTATAAAAGACCCCCAAATTCTGTCACTCTTTAGAGAAAACATCTAGCGTGGTGTTTTCTCCCAAGGATATGTTCCCAGAGTCCCCCAGGGTACAGGCCCTGTGTAGTTCTTGGTGCTGGGCTCTGTGTAGCAACTGAATATTGGACCTATCCCTTTCCTGATTAAAGACTTATTTTTCTGACTACTTTAGTAGTTTTGTGTTATTTCCAAGTTAACAATGGAGACAAGGAAAGGAGAATACTAGCTATGGACTGGACTACCTGGAAGAGGCCTAGATGCAATGGGAGAAACTTCTAAGATGAAAAGGTGCTTATGATTTGATTATCTCTATCTCTCCTAGTCAGGGTGCTTAATGGGTGTTTGATAGTTTATTGTTCAGTCTGGGACAAGGGTCAATCTGAGAGTTCCTTGAAGGCAAGTTCCCAAAAGACAAAGGTAAATGTAGGGGTTCCATAAACAATTTATCAGTGGTTTCATAAAGTCATGTTGTTATCACTAATGTTTAAAATTGTACTAACATTAGAGCCTAGATAATCAAAAGGCATGGCCTATCAATGGCATCCTAAATTCTAATACCATCATGCAATTGGATTTGTCTCTATTAATCAGAGTTTAAACTCATATGACAACTAGTTCTACTTTTCACTTACATCCAGGCTGAATTGCCTCTTTGTATCTTCTATTCATTGTTCTTTCTGAAGTCAAATAGAGCTAGTTTCTTTAATCTTCCATATGACATTCCTTCTTAAAGTTTACCCTATAAATTCTTTGGGCCTTCTTCCACAAGCCCACCAATAGCACTGAGCCTCTGAATCACCTGAGCCATCTAAGCATCTTGATCCTCAAGAATTGTTTGAGCCATCTTGGTGTAGTATAAGAACACTATCTTTGTCGTCAGAAGACCTAGGTTTGGAACAACTAATGTAGAATTTTTTAAAAGTAATTTTTTATTGGTATCTTTTGTTTTCTTTTTAAAAAATATCATTAATATTTCTCCCAGTATCCTTCCTCTTCCTCATTTTAGAGAGCCATTTCATATCATCAAGGATATTTTAAGAAAAAAACAAAGAGGAAGAGAAGAAACAACAGTCAAACTCAAGTAATCTAAAAATATTTGCACACTCTTGGACCCCTAACTTCTGCAAAGGACTGTGAGTAAGTTTCTTCTCACATCTCTTCTTTGGGGCCATGTTCGTTCTTTGTAATTTTGTAGCATTTTCAGTTCTTTTGTATGGTCTTTCTATTTGCATTGTGTAGTGCAAAAGGGTGCATATTGACCCTGCAAAGCCTTACTGCAGAGTTTCTGACAGTTGAAAAGGGTTTGGAATCTTGAGGAGAGGCAGTTGACCCTGGGGACTCGAGGAGAGTAGAAGAGTTAACTGAGCTCTATTCTTTGGATTGAAAGCTGGCCTATATTCTGCAGCTTTTCTCTGAAAAATTGTTAGCTTAACTATTTCCTTTGAATCTCCCTAACCTCCCTTATTCCCCATCTTCATTTTCCCTGCCTGAATTTCTGTGAGGTTTTGAAAGGAGGGTAGATCTGAGTGTTAGTTTTCAAACTTGATAGTTTAGTTTCCCGTAGTCAAATAGGGCTTACGCTTGTTACAAATTATCTCTTTAATTACTGTATCCAACTTTCCTAACCCTATAGGCCACAAAACCTTGGGCTGATCTAGGCAGGTTCCTATCTCAGTCTCACACTCCTGTCTCCCTCCCCTACCTGAAGCTTTCTCTAGTTGGTTGTTAGATTTACCTTGTATCCTCATCCCTTCCAATCAACCCTAAAAATCAATAAACCCTGTTTGTCTTTTAATCAAAACCTTTGGCTACTTCATTAGTAGATTGATAGGAGAGGGAGAAGGGAGAAGGAATCATTTCTCTCTGGGTTTTGAGGGAAGCTGGAGCAGTCCATTTTGGAGGAAATGTAATCTCAACTCTGGTCTCTTCCTTAGTGAACCTGAGAAACTGACAAGAAAGCCCTCTAGTCAGTTTCAAGCCATTCTTGGCTGGCCCTAACCTTTGTCAGTAGAAGTGCCCTTCCTGCCTGGAGGGCTCAGTCTGATCCCTTTAGTGTCTTTGTCTCAAACCTGTGTTC
The DNA here is from genome assembly GCF_016433145.1 of Gracilinanus agilis. Taxonomy (NCBI): domain Eukaryota; kingdom Metazoa; phylum Chordata; class Mammalia; order Didelphimorphia; family Didelphidae; genus Gracilinanus; species Gracilinanus agilis. The sequence continues at coordinate 85,648,717 of NC_058132.1, forward strand.
CAGTCTGGGTCTCCCAGACTGTAGCTGTTTGCCCAAAGTATCTTATCCTCTCCCTTGCAAACCTTTATACCTCAGTGTTTATATTCCCTAAACTCAGTCATTCCCTTACTTCTCCTACCACCTTAATCTACCACCTCCACTATAGTACCCTCTTTATCCACTTTACTGCCTTAGGGATCCACAAAATCCTATCCACAGTGCCTTATCCCTATTCACTCTACCTTTAGTCCCTTACCTACCTTATCTCTATTACAACCAGCTTATCATCCCATTTGCTTAATCCCCTTATATCATCTGCTTTCATTCCCTTATTACCTTCAGCCTTTGGCCCCATATCACCCTATTGCCTTATTCCCTTATTACATCTGGTGAGCATAGTTAACAATTGTTGTAGTCAATATATTGTTATCTTGGTTCTGCTTAATTCACTCTGCATTAATTCATGTAAATATTTGATATTTGTCTGCATTTTTCATATTGATCATTTCTTATATGTTATATTGAATCTCTTTATAATATAACATATATCACAATAGTATCATATTCATTCATATATCACAATTTAGCCATTTCCCATCAATGCGTATTGACTTTGTTTCTAGTACTTTGCTATCATAAGACTTTCTGTTATGAATATTTTCTCATAAAAGGGACTTCAATTTTTTAAAATTAATGATCTCCTCAGGTTATATGTGTAGGAGTAGAATCTAGGTCAAAATATATGGAAATTTTAGTCATTTTATTTGCATTAATTCAAATTACTCTCCCAAATGGTTATACTGATTCATAGCTCTACCAGCAATTGAAATTCACTCGCATGTCTCTCTTCTGATAAGTTTTCCAAGATTCACTATTCCCATCTTTTGCCATCTTCACTAATTTTCTGGGTTGGAAGGAAGACCATAGGCTAACTTAGCTTTTTTAAAAAGGCACACTAAAAGATGGATGCAAGAGATTAAAGAAGATGAATATAAAAGTGTAGCAAAGACCTTAAAGAAATACTGTTAATTATATTAAAGATCAGAATTACAGTGGCTATTATTGAATAGAAAAAATGTCTTTAAAAAAGGGATAGTAAAGGAAAAGGGAAGGAGAATGGGCCAATAATGCTGATAGCTAAGATAGAAATATTCAGTAACTACATCCCTTCTTATAGGCCCATGGATCTAGCATTTAGGAGTTATCTAATCTACCTCTTTCTCCTCTCCCCATCATTTCATAGATGAGAAAATTGAGATAAAAAGTTGAATGACTTGCCCAAGGTCACATGAACTAAATGGTAGAGCCAGTATCTAAACTCAAACCCTGTGACATTGTTAAACACTTCCCTGTATCATTTTTTTTTCTGTTTCCATTTTCCAAGGAGAAAAAAGAGCTCTTTGGGTGGAAGAGGGGGAAAAATGTCTAACAAGGAGTTCTAAGATAAATGAAATAAGAAATAAGAAAGATAAGGATAAGAAATTCTAAAATAAAGGAAATAATTAAACTCCTAGCTGATTCTGATAAGTTCAAGGCACAAAGATAAGTATCTTTGGCTACTAAAAGAACTAGTGGATGTGTCTCCTGCATGTTTCTGGTGATTTTTGAAAGACTGTGGAGCAGAGGTTTCAATTTTATAGCTCACAGTTCTCTCTTGTGAGGCCTAAACTAGATTAAAATGTAATTTAGAAATATTTAACAGATTAAAATAAAATAAAACATAGATAATATTACATTTTGAAACTAAATCACTACGTGGCGCTCAAGGATCCTTATGTACACATTAGTGGCCCCCATTCCAATTTGAGTTTTGCACTACTACTGTGGAGGATAGGAGATATGCTGTGGGACTAGAGAAAGGCAGACATCTCAATTTTCTTTAAAGGAAAGGGAATAGAATCTTTAAACTATGGGTTGATGTGTTTGGAAAAATTCTAGAATACGTTATTATAGGTATAATTATGAATATCCTGAAAAGGACGTAGAGATCAAAAAGAGTTTGCTTGGTTCCATTAAAAAGAGGCCATGACAAAGTAAACTCATTTTCCTTTTAATGAGGCTCCAGACTGGTAGATAGTGAGAATGTAGTAGGAACGAAATATCTTGATTTAAAAAAGCATTTTGCTAAAGCCAACTGGCTAATGGGTCAATTATTAAATTTTTAGTGTTAGCATCTACATTTCATAAATTAGAAAATGCTACAAATCAGGGCTTGATTTTTTTGTTTTTTTTTGTCTGTCTTAAGAAAGTGATGGAGAAAATGTTTATAATGCATATTAAACCTAAAAGTGTGCTGTTTATATGTTTTGTTTTTCTTGGACACCTGTTGTTAGTCATCAGGTATTAATCACTTGGCGTCAACATACCTCTGGCCAAAGCTCTCAGTTATTACTGTGAATAAGCTGGAAAAATGTAGATTAGGTGGGTTTGGAGCTGATTGAATGACTACACCCAAATTATATTCATTAATGTCATAATATCAACTTGGAAGGAACTTTCCAGTGTAATATCTCAAGCACCTATCTAATAGCGTTCTGCTATTTATTGTGTTTGATTTGTCTAAATTTTGGACATTTGAATATAGTCATATGGTGTCATGGGTTTTACTACTGACTTCTTTGGATTTTGCCTCCTAGTAACTTATAGGTATCTCAATGGCTATTCTTTCTTCATCATAGTGATTCTCTTTGATTCTTTGCTTGATATATGTACAGAGATAACTCTCTTTCTCCCATTTTTTTTGTTTGTTTCAAGTCCTTTTAATTATTTCCTTACCAGCTCTTTCTTTGTACTCTTCATTTCTGGGCAGCAATATATCATTCTTAAACCTTCAGCAATGTTTCAGAAGTCCAGATTTTATTCTTACCCACACTACCACCTTCTTAGAAAGTTGTTCGCTTTCCAAATAAAATTTTCTTTTTTGTATTGCTTTTTTAGTAGAGAACAGGGAAGAAAAAACAACCTTTATCCTTACCAGTAATCTTTATTGTCTTGCCTAATACTTCTTCAAGAATCCTTTGGGAGTTTCTTTCAGCAGTTTTGTGTACATCCATGCGAACCATTAGAAGTAGATAGTGGTGAGATACTTTATTTCATCTTAAGATGCTTTTTACTATGTGTGCGTGCATATTATTCCCTCCTTTGACTAGAGCAGATGAGAGGTTCAAGTGACTGACATTCTCCCCAACCTTCCTTCCTTGTTGGTGTAGACTTCTATTTGAACACCACAATTATGTGAGAGAATTTTTCCTAACTTTCCTCTTCTTCTCCCCCTATTCTTTCCCCCTTCCTTTCTATTCTTAAAAACAAAAAAGCATAATTGAGTAGTTTTCAGACTTTCTGTTTTAATTAAATTTCTTTTTAAAATCTTGATTATGATAGTGGTCAGAGGGAATACATGTATCATTTTTTCAGTTTTTGAATGTAAGTTTTTATCTTTGTGGTATCCTTTATGAATTTTCATTCCATTCACCTTGTTAAATTTTTTTAAATGCCAGCATTTGAAATTCAGAATTTCTACAATCTCTGGCCTTTTCATCAGAAATGCTTGGAAGTCCTCTATTTTATGAAAGATCCATTTTTTCCCCTTATCCCATTATACTCTTCAGTGAGTTATTTTTTGTTGCAAGTGTATTTTGCCCAATAAAATGTCATATTCTAAACTCTCTAATCCTGTATGTGGTGGCTGCTAAATCATGTGTAATCCTACCTGCCATTCTTTAGCACTTGCATTCTTTCTTTCTGGTTGCTTGTAGTATTTTTTCTTTGAGTTGGAAGCTCTGGATTTTGGGTACTGTGTGTAGGAGTTTTCATTTTAGAGTTTCTTTCAGGGGATGACTAGTTAATTCTTCATATTTTTACTTTATCATCTGATTCCAAGAGATCTAAGCAATTTTCTTTTGTGATTTCTTTACTCATCATGGCTATCAAGTATTACAATAATACTTAAATTATCTCTCCTTGATCTGTTTTTTTTTCCAGGTCAATTGTTTTTAGTATGCAATACCTTACATTTTCTTTTTCTCTTTTAGTCTTTTGAACAGCTGAGGGATTTTCTTATTGTCTCCTATAATCATTAGCTTCTATGTTAATTTTTAGGTAGTTAGTGGCTTTGACAAGGTTTTGAATTTCTTGTTCCAAGCTGCTAATTCTCTTTCTAATTCTTCTATAACTCTAATTTCTTTTCCAGGTTTTTTTCCCCATAGCACTTTCATTTAATTTATAGAAAATACTTTAGAACTCCAAAAAATTCCTGTTTCATCTCTTCTAGGGATTCTAATTGAGATAATGCTCAACCTGTTTTTATTTGAGACTTTGCTAGTAGGTTTTTTGGAGTCATTTGTTTCTTCTGAATTTATATCTTGAGCATGCTTGTCACCATAATAACTTTATTTTATTTTATTTTTAAACCCTTAACTTCTGTGTATTGACTTATAGGTGGAAGAGTGGTAAGGGTAGGCAATGGGGGTCAGGTGACTTGCCCAGGGTCATACAGCTGGGAAGTGTCTGAGGCTGGATTTGAACCTAGGACCTCCTGTCTCTAGGCCTGGCTCTCAATCCACTGAGCTACCCAGGTGCCCCCACCATAATAACTTTTTGTGAAGGGATTTTTTTTGTTTGCTCATTCTTCTAGTCTCTTTTCTGACTTTAGACTTTATATTAACTGTCTTGCTGAGGTCGCTTACCCCTAGTCTATTCCACTGATCCCCCCTTCTGTCTTTTCGCCAGTACCATATTGTTTTGATGACTACAGCTTGATAGTACAGTTTAAGATCTGGTAATGCTAGGGCACCTTCCTTCATATTTTTTTCATTATTTCCCTTGATATTCTTGGTCTTTTGTTCTTCCAAATGAAATTTTCTATAGTTTTTTTCTAATTTAGTAAAAAAAAAATTTTTTGGTAGTTTGATAGGTATAGCACTAAATAGGTAAATTAATTTGGGTAGGGTGGTCATTTTTATTATGTTTGCTCATTCTCCCCATGAGTACTCAATGTTTCTTCAATTGTTTAGATCTAGTTTTGGGTGGAAAGAGTTTCATAGTTGTGTTTGTATAATTCCTGGATTTGTCTTGGCAGATAGATTTCTAAGTATTTTATATTGTCTAGGGTGATTTAAATGGAATTTCTCTTTCTATCTCTTCCTGCTGCGATGTATTGGAAATATATAGAAATGCTGATCATTTACGTGCGTTTATTTTGTATCCTGGAACGTTGCTAAAGTTGTTGATTATTTCCACTAACTTTTTATTTGATTCTCCAGAATTTTTAAGTAGACCATCATATCATCTTCAAAGAGTGATAGCTTAGTCTCCTCATTGCCTATTTTGATACCTTCAATTTCTTTTTCTTCTCTAATTGCTACTGTTAATATTTCTAGTACAATGTTAAACAATAGAGGTGACAATGGGCATCCTTCTTTCACTACTGATCTTATTGGGAATGCTTCTAATTTATCCCCATTGTAGATGATGTTTGTTGATTGTTTTAGATATATACCATTTATTATTTTTAGGAAAGGTCCTTCTATTCCTATATTTTCTAGTGTTTTCAGTAGCAATAGGTGTTGTATTTTGTCAAAGGCTTTTTTCAGCATCTATTGAGATAATCATGTAATTTTTGTTGGTTTGCTTGTTGATATGGTTAATTATGTGAATGGTTTTCCCAAAATTGAATCATCCTTGTATTCCTGGTATAAATCCCACCTGATCATAATGAATAACCCTTGTGATCACTTGCTGGAGTCTTTTTGCTATATTCTGTTTAAGATTTTTGCATCTATGTTCATTAAGGAGATTGATCTGTAGTTTTCTTTCTCTGTTTTTGTTCTACCTGACCTTGGAATCAATATCATATTTGTGTCATAAAAGGAGTTTGGTAGAACTCCTTCTTGGCTTATTATGTCAATTTTATTTGTTTTTTTCAAATTATTAGCTTCTAGTCTTGTTTATTAATTCAATAGTTCTTTTACTTTCAATTTTATTGATTTCTTCTTTAATTTTTATAATCTCTAATTTAGTTTTTAACTGAGGATTTTTAATGTGTTCCCTTTCTAGTTTTTTCATTTGCATGCCCAGTTCTTTGATCTTTACCCTCTCTAATTTGTTATTATATGCACTCAATGATACAAATTTCCCCCGAGTACTGCTTTAGCTGCATCCCATAGATTTTGGTAAGATGTCTCATCATTGTCATTCTCTTCAATGAAATTATTAATTGTTTCTATGATTTCTTCTTTAACTATCTGATTTTGGAGAATCATATTATTTAATTTCCTATTAGTTTTTGATTTGCCTGTCCATGTGCCCTTACTGATTATTATTTTTACTGCATTATGATCTGAAAAGGTTGCCTTTATAATTTTGCTCTTTTGCATTTGTTTGACATGTTTCTATGCCCTAGCACATGGTCAATCTTTGTGAATGTACCATGTGCACCTGAAAAGAAGGGGTATTCCTTCTTGTCCCTATTTATTTTTCTCTCCATATCTATTTACTCTAATTTTTCTAGGATTTCATTGACCTCTCTTATGCCTTTCTTATTTATTTTTTGGTTTGATTTATCTATATCTGATAGAGGAATATTTAGATCTCCTACTAGGGCAAACTTTTTAAAGAGGGGGCCAAAGGAAAGTGTAATGAAGTAATTTAGGGAATAGAATAGAAATTGATGATGAGTAAGAAATACCTAGGGATAGAAGCTTGGCCATCAGTTTTGAACATTCTGGATTGGAATGTGGTCCTTTCAAGTCATGTCCAATCATGTCCTCAATAACCCCTGTGTTCAAGTGGTTTTTTTTTTTCTGTGTTTCCTCTCCTGCAGTTCTTCCTCTGAATATGGGTAGCTTTCTTTTCCTTAGATCCCTCAGAAATTGCCCTGGATCAGGGCATTGCTCCTATTAGAGAAGTCCATTACATTCAATTGTGCCACAGTGTATCAGTTTCTATGTACAATGTTCTCCTGGTTCTGCCCCTTTCACTCTGCATCAATTCCTGGAGGTTGTTCCAGTTCACATGGAATTCCTCCAGTTCATCATTCCTTTGAGCACAATAGTAGTCCATCAGCAACAGATACCACAATTTGTTCAGCCATTCCCCAATTGAAGAACATACCCTCCATTTCCAGTTTTTTGCAATCACAAAAAGCAGGGCTATAAATATTTTTGTACAAGTCTTTTTATCTATGATCCCTTTGTGGTATAAACCCAGCAATGTTATGCCTGGATTGAAGGGCAAGGGCAGGTAGTCTTTTAGAGCTCTTTGTGCTTAGTTCCAAATTGCTCTCCAGAATGGTTGGATCAGTTCACAACTCCACCAGCAATGCATTAATGTCCCAATTTTGCCACATCCCCTCCAACATTCATTACTCTCCACTGCTATCATTTTAGCCAATCTGTTAGGTGTGAGGTGGTCTCATCATTTCTCATAGCCCAGTAGTATTTCATTGTAATCATATAGCACAACTTGTCCAACCATTTCCCAAATGGTGGGCATCCTCTCAATTTCCATTTCTTTGCCATCACAGAAAGAGCTGCTATAAATATTTTTGTACAAATAGGTACTTTTTATTTTCTTTAAAAATTTTTAAAAATCTCTTTGGTATACAGACCTAGTAGTGTTATTGCTGAATCAAAAGTTATGCACATATTTATAGCCCTTTGGGCATAGTACCAAGATGCTCTCCAAAATAGTGAGTGGTTTTCTTTCAACGTGACCTGAGAAGAGACTGAAATACTGTGATATAATCGAACATAATGGACTCCTCTACTAGTAGCAATGCAAGGATCCTGAGCAAGGCTGAGGGAATTATGAGAAAGAAAACTAGCCACATTCAGAAGAAGAACTGTGGGAGTAGAAACACAGAAGAAAAACAACTGCTTGAACACATGGGCTGATGGGGATATTATTGGGGATGTAGACACTAAATGAAAACTCTAGTCCAACTATCAATAATATGGAATTAGTTCTTAATCAATGATACGTGTAAAACTCAGTGTAATTGTGTTTTGGCTATGGGGTTGGTGGTGGTGGGGTTTGAGGGAGAGGGAAAGAACATGAATCATGTAACTATGGGAACATATTCAAAATAAAAATTAAAATAAAAAAAAGTGACCTGAGAAGATTGTGAAAGAAACTAGACTTTTCAGACCCAGAGAACTTATTAAAATCCAAAATATACACTTCTTTAGCCTCACCATTTCTCTGTTTCATCCTCACCCTACTCCAATCTAAATTCTATATGTCAAAAATAATTTTCCTAAAAAAAAAAAAAAGGCCCAAGATTGTCACTTTCCACTTTGATAAAACTTCAATGACTTCCTATAACCTATTGAGATCAAATATAAACACTTATGACAATAAGGACAGCTAGGTGGTACAGTGGATAGATAGCCAAGCTTGGAATCTGGAAGCCCTGAGTCCAAATCTAGCTGTACTTAATAAATGGTTTTCATTAATTCAATAAACATCATTCCCCATTGTTTAAGACATTCTCATCCATCATTGTTCTCCACTTCCTGTGATGCTAAACACTGGGCTGACAAAGAGTAAACCTCCTTCCTCAATATGAGTGGTCCAATTCTTAATTTACATTTCCCTAACCTCTGACTCAGTATCCCACTCCAAATCTTTCCTCTCCTTCTATTATAATTTCTGAAATTCCTGCTCTATAATGAACGAAATTGTTTTCACCTTGCTGCTCTGTTTATCATTTCTTCCATCTTCTAGCATTCATGGAGACCTATCTCACTTCTGATGACATTATATAGTCCTTCTCTGTGCTATTTGTACTTTAACTCATATCCCTGACTCCCTTAACCACTTCCAGATTCTTGATCTACTGCCATCTGTCTATCACCTTTCTTTTGAGATTCTTTTAATCCAAATTTATTACACAATCTCGATCTTGTTAGCTGTTGTCTACCCCTAAGAGATTCTGCCTTCATTCTTAATGAATTCAAGATCCTAGCTCTCAAGCTTCCTTTCCTCTTCTTGCCAGCTTCTTCCCTTATTGTACAGGATTTCAGCCTATTTTTTGGTGGTCTCTCAAATGCTTATTAGTTCCTAAAATTACTTAAGTCCCATCACCTATTTCATCTTTCAACCCATACTTCCCAGATGTGGGCATACTTTTGATCTT
>NC_058132.1:85658331-85678123 GCF_016433145.1 Gracilinanus agilis
TTTTTCTGGTCTTATGTCTTATGACAAAAAAACCTCAATCACAGCATTGTAGATATCTATCCCTTCTGTTCTTTCAGGCAAAGACACCAGTTTCACTAGCTCTTCTCTCATGATGTCACCAACAGCATAATGCAAAATGACTGTTAGTCTTGTATGATTATTTATATTTGTGCTTTTATCCAAACACATAGAGCAGTGATTCCCAAAGTGGGCACTACTGCACCCTGGTGGGTGCAGCAGAGATCCAGGGGAGCGGTGATAGCCACAGGTGCATTTATCTTTCCTATTAATTGCTATTAAAATTTTTAAAAAAATTAATTTCCAGGGGGCTAAGTAATATTTTTTCTGGAAAGGGGGTGGTAGGCCAAAAAAGTTTGGGAACCACTGATAGAGTAACAGGCTGCCTTTTGTAAGTTAGTGGTGAGCTGTTGACTAACATCACTTGTCATGCACTAGGCTCAATCTTTAACAGTATTTCTACTAAGTGGCATCTCAGAGATGCATTGAATAATTTTGTCCTTGTTTGGGAAATCATGAAAAAGGGAATTACTTCCAGACAACATGCTGTTTTGTTAATATCCACATCACAGAGGGGCTTACCATGTTTTGCTATACACAGTGAAATTTAAAAACTGGCAGCTGTCAGATAATTTGTTCTAGAAAGATAGTCGCAAACACTAAGATACTGGGAGTGATTATTTCCTCAAGTTCCCCTTAAGAAACTCTTTTTTTAGGTTTCACCAAGTTTGACAACACTTTTGTGATTGGTGTCAAAATGCCATCTGATACTTGATGTGTGACACATCACATTATCATTATACAGAATACATACTGCTTTCCCATTGTGTTCAATCACTCCAAATGACTTTGTTCAGGACTCATGGAATGATTTTTTACTATTTGTTTTTGCCTTTTTTTGCTGTACTCATTTTTGGGTGTTCAAGACTTGGAGTCTATAAAAACACAAAATTAAAAAAAAATGAAGCATTCAATACAAATTTATCTCTATACCAAAAATAGTTAACACTATTAGTTAACACTAAAGAAATGGATATTTCCTGAATCAATACTCTACAGCAGTGATTCTCAGCTGAGATTACTTTTGAATTTGCTGACCACCAGTTTAAAGGAGCAGTGTTCTACTGACCACTGGTTTTTAGCCTGCTCTGAAAAAGGCATCTAAGTGCAACCTTTGATTCACCTTTGCTATACATGCATTGGACCTACTTCTTGGGGAATTTCTATTAATAAGATGAAGTAGAAGTGTAGCTAACATTTCCCATACACAGAAGGGGTGAAGACCTAGATCATCCATACAAGCTCTCATTTTCCCATTAGTAGGATCCCAGATTGGTTCCTATGGACAGAAGCCAATGCAATGTTCCCCCTGACAATCCCAGTACAATGAGTGCCATGTCTATCCTGTCCTCTCATATAGCACACACACAGGCCATAGAGAATAGGAATCTATCTGCCAAGACAAAGGCAGGAATTATATGAACACAATTGGAAAACACTTTTTATACAAATAAAATTGATCTAAACGATTAGAAAAACCTTAATTGCTCATGGGTAGGCTGAGCTAATATAATAAAATGATCATCCTACCTAAATTAATTTACTTATTCAGTGCCATACCAAACTACCAAAAAACTTTTATAGAAATAGAAAAGAGTGTAACAAAATTCACTTGGAAGAAAAAAGAACAAGGATATCAAGGGATCTAATGAAAAAGATAAAAAGCAAAGGATGGTGGCCTAGCAGTACCAGATCTTAAACTGTACTATAAAGTAGTAATCATCAAAACAATTTGATAATGGCTAAGAAATATAAAGGTGGATCAATGGAATAGACTAGGGATGAATGATCTTAGCAATCTAGTGTTTGATAAACCCAAAGATTCTAGCTTTTGGGATAAGAACTCACTATTTGACAAAAACTGCTGGGAAAATTGGAAAACAGTGTGGCAAAAATTAGGTTTAGATCAATATCTAATACCCTCTACCAAAATAAGGTCAAATGGGTATATGATTTAAATATAAAGAGTGATATTATAAGTAAATTAGGGGAATATAGAATAGCTTACCTGTCAGATCGATGGAGAAGGGAAGAATTTATGACCAAACAAGAGATAGAGAACATTACGAGATGTAAAATGAATAATTTTGATTATATTAAATTAAAAGTTTACAAACAAAACCAATGCAACCCAGGTTAGAAGGGAAGCAACAAATTGGGAAAAAAATTTAATAGCAAATTTCTCTGATAACTAAGTCAAATTATAAGAATCCAAGCCATTCCCCAATTAATAAGTGATCAAAGCATATGAATAGGCAGTTTTCAGTTGAAGAAATCAAAGTAATCAATAATCATATGAAAAAATGCTCTAAATCCCTTCTGATTAGAGAAATGCAAATCAAAACAACTCTGAGGTATTATCTTATACCTATCATATTGGTCAGTATTGTGAAGATGGGATTAATTCTATCCTGCCCATTTTTAGATTTAATCACCAGAAGTATATATACCCCACTTATCCCTCAGTGTGGGGAGGTCTGAGACCCATGTGTAGGAAAGTGGGTGAGGAGTCAGAATCTACTGATTGCCCCCTGGGCAGTCCTAAGCAAAACATTAGCTATAATTGGTACACATAGAGTGGGAGGAAAGCACAGGAAGGGATGAAAGGAATGGTCTTCATAAATTGCAAAAGCCTCCTATGAAAAGGTCTTTTTCCTTGATGTGGATCCTGGAGAAGCTCTGGCTGAGGACTGAGGACTGCTTCCACTTACAACTACCACATGGGTGAGTGAAAAAGGCTGACTCCCTTCCTTAGCTTTCCTGGTAGCCTCCAGAGGGGCTTCTCATCTGGAGGAGGCCTCTTGGCTAAAACTCTTGTTAATTGATCCATAGGCTCTCCAGCTGAAGCTTCTCGAGCCCTGGCAGAGTAAAGCCAGGGCTTAAGCACATAGTCTAGCGTGTTAAGCTAGATCTCTTACTCTGCCCTCTTTGCATTTCTCTACTTTTACTCTTTCTCTATTTTATAAATAAATTGTTAAAAAAAATCACTATTAATTAATTAATTAAATTCCTGGTGACCACACTTTTAAATATTTAGTCCAATAATAATTTTACCTTTTACAGTATGACAGTAAAGAAAAATAAATGTTGGAGGGAATGTGGCAAAATTGGGACACTAATGCACTCCTGATGTGAAAGGGAACTCTTTATTTTCTGTTTATCTCTTTTGAGTTAACACTTACTTAACCCCTACTTAAACCCTACTTAACACTTTGTTATCAAGTAAGAAAATTGCAAGTCACTAACTTGGAGAGTTCCATGCTTTTAACCCAATCAATCAGAAATTTGAGAATCCTGTGATAAGAGTTGACACCTTCAGAGAATGAAAAGTAGATCTCACAGACACTGCCCCCTTGGGCAGTGCTAAGCAAATTGGAAGCTATGATTGACCCCTGTGAAGAGGGGAAGGGACAGGAAAGAAATATAAAAAGTTCTGAACTTCTTCAGCTGGGGGTTGTCTTCAGCTTGAGTCTTTGGTTGGTGACCTGCCTCTTGGAGGTGACTCTGGACTTGGACCTCGGCTTTGACTTGGGACCTTGGCTCTTGGACTGTTTCTTGGGTGAGTGAGTAGCTGGCCTTCCTTTCCTGACTTCTGGAGAGATGAGTTCCAGAGAAGACTTCCCCTCTTGGAGGAGACCATGTAGGTGGAACACTAGTCCTTCAGTTGAGCCCTGATAGGCTAGACATCTTCTTTACCCTCTTCTTACATTTCTCTACCTTTACTCTTTCCACCTTTATGTAAATAAAGCTACTAAAAATCATTTTGACTTGAGCTATAGTATTTTTAAATCGGCAACCACAATATTAATTTAGAATTCTCATATCTAGTCAAACTATAAGTTTAATTCCTTACATTGATGAAGTTGTGAATTGATTCACATTCCAGAATTCAACCATTCTGGAAGACAATTTGGAATAATGCCCAAAAGACTACTAAGGAGTGCATACCTTTTGATCCAGCAAGACCACTAGTAGGTCTGTATCCCAAAGAGATTAAAAAAAAAAGGGAAAAGACCTGCTTATGCAAAAATATTTCTAGCTGAACTTTCTGTGGTGCCAAAGATTTGGAAATTAAAGGGATGTTCCTCAATTTGGGAATGGCTGGACAAAATGTGCTATATGGTGGTGATAGAATACTATTGTACTATGAGGAATGATGACTAGTATGATTTAGAATAGAACTGGAAAGACCTGTGTGATCTAATGCAGAGTGAAATGAGCAGAACCAGGAGAACATTAGTAACTGAAATATAGGACTATCAAATGTAATAAACTTTGTTACTAACAGCAATACTATAATCTAGGAAAATTCTGAGGGACTTATGAAAAAGAATGCTATCTACCTCCAGAGATTGAAGTATAAAATGAAGATAAAAACATGATTTATCACTTGACTATTTGGGTATATGACTCAGTTATTTTTAATAAGATGATTCACTTACAAAAATGCACAATATGGGAGGGGCAGCTGGGTAGCTCAGTGGAGTGAGAGTCAGGCCTAGAGACAGGAGGTCCTAGGTTCAAACCCGGCCTCAGCCACTTCCCAGCTGTGTGACCCTGGGCAGGTCACTTGACCCCCATTGCCCACCCTTACCACTCTTCCACCTATGAGACAATACACCGAAAGTACAAGGGTTTAAAAAAAATGCATAATATGGGGGCAGCTGGGTAGCTCAGTGGATTGAGAGCCAGGCCTAGAGACAGGAGGTCCTAGGTTCAAATACGGCCTCAGACACTTCCCAGCTGTGTGACCCTGGGCAAGTCACTTGACCGCCATTGCCTACCCTTACCAATCTTCCACCTATAAGTCAATACACAGAAGTTAAGGGTTTAAAATAAAAAAAAAAAGCATAATATGGAAATTTTTTTTGCTTGATAATATATGTATAACCCAGTGTAATGATATTTTGCAAAGCAATATGGAAAGCAACAAGATGGACAGTTACCTGATTAGAACATGGAATGGACTGAGCCTGGTAGGGGCTGGCATGTGCCAAATCAGTTGATGCTTAGGTATATAAAGAAGGATTTGAACTAGGACAGGGTCTCCATCTGAGATATTTAGGGAAGTGGAAGGTTGTGGTAGTGATGAGGGTAGGCCATAGGTCAACTTGAATTACTAGCAACCTGCACTGACCTTGTGGGGTGAGATCTCTTGTGTAAATTAGATGCTACCATCCAATGCCAACTGGATGGGCAGATCTATCTCCACCTACCTAAGAGATCTCTGATACATCATCCCATTCTGTTTTTAGACCCATGTGGTGAGGAACCAACTTATCAACAAAGTGACAGCACCTACCAGGTTCCTGATGATATACTTGATTATGTATGGGCTAAAAATTCTAATGAAATGGGCAGAATTTTGTCTGCTGAGCCAGTGAGAATAGAAGTAAGGGAAGGTTTAGCACCACGAATTCCTCAGTTTAAACTAAGCAAAGAGGCAATCAAGGGAGTGAAACCCATCACAGAGAGTTTATTGCAGAAGGGTATTTTAAGACATGACTTCTCACAGTACAATAGCCCTATCATGTCTGTGAAGAAAGCCAAACTATCTCCTGATGGGAAGACTTAATGGCCTTTGGTACAAGACCTTAGAGCTGTTAATAACCATGTGTAGAAAACCTATGCTGTGGTTCCTAGTTCATCTCAGATCATAACAGCTATACCAAACAAAGCTGCTTGGTTTACCATGATAGACCTCTGCTCCACCTACTTCTCAGTTGCACTGCATGGAGACAGCCAGCAGTTGTTCACCTTTACTTGGGAGGGGAAGTCCATCCTATGGACCCATTTGCCCCGGTTTTTTGGATTCGGCCTCAGTCTTCTGCCAAGTCTTGCAGAGAGATCTTGAATTGATCACTTTCCAAGACAGCAAAATGGCACATTATGTTGATGACATCCTGCTAATGTCACCATCTGCTGAAATCTGTCATAGAGACAGCATGCACTTGATTAAAGAGCTAGGCAAGAGGGGCCATAACATTTCCAAGCCCAAACTTCAGTTCGTGAGATCAAAAGTGGAATATTTGGGATTCATCTTGGAAAAAGACTCCAGGAAGATTTCCCAGAAGAGAACAGAAGACATACAGAGATTGAGTTTGCCTAAAACTAAGAGGCAGCTCAGGGCAATCATAGGTAACAAGTAACGAGTTTCTGTAGAAACTGGATTCCAGGTAATGCTCTCATTGCTAAACCTCTGATAGAGCTAACCGGGAAAGAAGTTCCAGAACCATTGAAGCTAACTAAAGAGCATGTCCATGCCATTGAAAAGCTCAAAGTGCTAACTCTATCAGTGCCTGCCCTAGGAATCCCTGACCATAATAAACCTTTCCTCCTTTATGTTCCTGAGGATAAAGGGATAGCCTCTAGTGTTCTCACACAATCATTCGGGAATACCCTTAGACAAGTTGCCTATTATAGCTCAAAGCTAGATTCATTAATCTGTGGAATTCCAAGTTGTTTGAGAGCTATTGCTGCTGTAGCCATCATGATTAGGAAAGCATCTTCCTTAGGGGTGAGCTGAGAGTATTTTCCCCACACCAAGTGGAATTTACTCTAAGGAACACTATTCTCCAAGCTTTCATTTCCCAAAGGTTATCACAATACCAAGCAATCCTTTTGGCTAATGAAAACATCACATTGAGTTTGGCTGGGGGCAAATGGAAAACCTATGTTGCCTAGATCCCTGTATTTCACCTTTTGCAATGCATTACATCAAAAAGGGCATTATGGAAGTCTGGGCCTGGCAGACTCTATAACTAGGTATTGGAATGCAAGGGGCATATATGAAATTTCAATGAGAGTTTCTCAGAGGTACAGAATTTGTATGCAGTTCAACCAGACTGTTACCAGGTCCACAGTCTGGGAGGCAAACCATTAGCCTATATTACATTTGAATGCATATAGATTGATTACATTACCATGCCAAGGGGTCAGGGCTATAGATATGCATTGATGATTGTGGATAGATTAACCAAGTGGCCCAAGGCTTTCCCAGCCAGACATAATACATCAGCATTTGTAGTGAAGGTTTTGCTTAGAGAATTAATACCGAGATTCTCTATTCCACTGTGGTTCACACTTCACACGCCAAATTCTAGCTACAGGGTATGAAACCCTAGGAGTCAAACAACATCTGCATTCCATGTACAGACCCCAATCAAACGGACAGATTGAGAGAGTTAATAGATCTTTGAAGACTCTAGTGGCTAAAATCTGTGCTGAATCACATTTGAAGTGGCCAGATGCATTACCTTTGGCATTGTTTCATCTTAGGTGCCAGTTCAATAGCATTACTCATTTGTCACCCTTTGAGATGCTATATGGACATCCACCCTACCATGGCAAGTCACCTCAAAGCATCCATAACCTATCACATTTGGGTATGGAATGTGAGCTCTATGAGTACATTAAGTTAATCAAACACCGTTTAGATCAGCTTCATAAGTTGGCTTTGATACATCAAGAGTTCCCTTTGATTTTAGTCTACACAATTTCCAGCCTGGAGATTATGTCTACATTAGAAACTTTACTAGGAAGTCTGTGTTAGAACCTAAGTGGCATGGTCCATCCCATATAATCTTAACCACCCCTAGTGCAATCAAGGTTAAGGGGAGGGATCCATGGTTCCATGTCACCCATGTCAAGCCAGCAAAAGATATGTATCGACAGCAACAAGACCTGGTCATCATACAGCACAATGATCAGTTAGCACCAATCAGTCAGCCAAGTAGTGAGACCATAGCAAGTCCACAGTCTACAGATCAGACCATAGCCTTCTAGCAATTCACTTATGAGCCAGAATCAGTGCAAGAGTCAGGGAGTAGCCAAATGTTACACCAACATCCAAATGACTATCCTGCAGCTAATTACAATCACTTAGTAACATCCATAGATTATCTTGACAGTGAAGAAGAATCAGCTACAGAAGAAGAGACAACATCTGAACTTCAATCAGTTCAAGACCTAACAGTGACATTAACAAATAATTGCAAAGGCACAAATGACATCATAATGAACTCTTTGTTTAGCTTTGATCATCTTTATTTAACTGCAAGGAGAAAAAAGGAGAAAAGATTAGTCAAGTTTCATAGACACACAACTTTGGTCGTGTCTCAAGTAAACACAATTGAACAACAGTTCCAGTGCAAGTTGACAAGCATGTGTGGTAATGTCATACAACAGAATGGAGGCTTTGCAGAGTTCATGGATCGTTTCAAGGACATCAATGCCGAGAAGTATAAGGACAACTGTGACCTGTTTACACAACTGGTGTATTGGACAACAGCGCTGTGAAGAGGATCATCTGATCAGCGCTGGATCCATGCACTTGGAGAGCACATCTTACATCCAACAGAATTCTCACTGCACCCAACACTTTAGAATTCCATCCACTCTATATGCAATTGGCAGAAGAATTCCGAAGGAGTAAGTATGTGACACACTTCATCACATGGTCAGGTCATACTGGACAACACATAATACATTTCTGACTTCATATATACATATGTAATATTAATTTACACATGGGAGAGAAGGGTTTGTCTGCTTCAGCTTAGAGTTTTTCTCTTACTTTGGTTCAGATACCTTCTACTCAAAACCATCTGACATTTCTTTTAGGAATGTAAATATGTAAATGCTTGCTTACTAACCCTTAGTAATAGCTTCCTTAGTATTAATTTTTACTAACACACAGGGACAGAATAGTTAGTCTGATAAGTTAGAACAGGGTCAGAATTTTCTTTGTAAATATTGTACATAGTTTAAGTCTATGGTTTAACCAAAAGGCTTATAACTAGTGTTAGGTTTACTTATCTTTACTAATGCTTCCTAACATAGGCATAAGTGTACTAACATATTGACATAGTAACTGTTAGGAAGGTTGAATTAGATTTTAGATACTTGCTACAAATTTCTTCTTAGTTGATACTTTTGTTGTTAGTTCATGAAGTTACAAAACTTTATAGCTAGAGTTTACTATTTTGTTTTATTTAGCCAATGTTTTGCTTTAAGACTGTTTTGTTGATGTTTTGTGTTTAATCTTGTTTTTCCTTTCTGTTCAAAATTTTTTTGTAAAATTTTATTCCCCATTTCTTTCCTTTATCTTTCCCATAACCCATTTTAGCTTAGCTTAGAATAGTGATAGAGTAAGAATAGGAGCTAAGAAACCCTTTTCTTGTTTTGTAATCCTTAGATAGGAATAAGAGGATAGTTTTAGTTTAGTCTCAGTGTAAGTGTAGAATTCCTTGAGAATTTAGGGACCTTGAAATGTGGCAAGGTGTGAATTTCTAAAAGACAAATGAGCAAATTGTAATGCAGGATTTATGGAAGAGCTCTTGCATTTGCAAATTACCCTAGGCAATCCTGGCAGTTAGGAGAATGGAACTTTGGCCCAGCTAGTGCCAGCCCCAATACCTGACAATTGAGCTGGGACTATAAATACCCCTTGCAGAACCAACCTGGGGGTTCTGATTTTCTTGACCTCACCCAGACACCCAGCTACCCCTTGACTTCCCCTTGGGGACCCCAGGAGGTTGAAGGGAGGTTGAAGGGAGTTGTGGGTTGTGGATCATGTGTAGGAAATTAGGTTAGGTCAGCCTAGGAACAGGGATACCCCTAAACTAATTCATCAACTTCATCTGTCTAGCTGGTGGACCAGTTAACATCAGGGCAGTGGAAACTGTCTCTGGCTGAGGGGCTGGTTCCCTCAGCCTGATCTTACCTTCTAGGCCCATTACCAACACTGGCCAGTTACCCTTAGCAACAGCTTCTCCAGATCCTAACCCTCTTTCCTCAGTTTTCCCTCCTGTGTTTAAATAAACCTTTAGCCTGATACTGTGAGCTTCAATAGTTATTTATAACATCTTGCAGGGCTAAGGGGCTGAGGAGGGGGAAGATAGCAACCACCTGACTCCAGAAGAAGTATTGGCCAGGCATCCATTTTATTCAGGAAGTGTGGCAGCTTCACTTCCTGTTGGTTACTGCTTTCACTCCAGCAGGGAGGGGCTGCTCACTCTCCACCTTAAAGGAGTCTACAGACAGCAGGGAGACTGACTGGGCATCACAGCTTAGGCATACAAATCCCTGGCTGTCTCAAATCATCAATTACTGTAGTTGTAGGCTCCCTGGCCCAGGTGACTCACTGGTACCACTAGCTCCCATTTCAGCCAGTTTATCCCCCTATTACAGGAGTCTTTCCTTATCATGAATCTTTGATGCCCAGGGTCACCTTTTCTTCAGCATTAACAAGAATGCAAGGAAGGAAAGGAATTTCCTGTTTTCTATTTAACCTGAGAAACTTCTAGGGTTTGGAGTGTCCAGGGAAACCTGGGTTCCTATGCCATTATCAATCTGGAAAAACACAGTACCACTAAAGTAGTTACAAAGAACAAGTATTTAATCAGGGCAAGGTGGACAGAGTTTGTAAGACCACCACACAGAGTCATGCGCAAAATACCGCACAGAGCCAAGCTATGGGACTCTAGGAACACTGTCTCTGGGAAAATGCCCCAGGATTGGAAATTTCCATCATGGGGTTTCCAACAAATTGAAAAACTTAGGGTCCTGTATACCCCTTGGGGAATAAAGGAAAGGAAGGAAAACTGATTGACTTATGTAGTGCCAACTTGAAATCTGGAGACTGTTAAAAGGATAAAAAGGGGGAATCCCTAGTATGATGGAATTTAGGTTGGTTTGAGTGAGCTAATGAACTAACTCTTGGGGAACCTCCCTTCCCGTCTGGGCAGAGTGTTGTTGGCTGCCCTCTGTCCCAGACTAGAACTCTATTAGAGAGATAGACCGAATATTAGATTGTTAAAAGGATTTGAAAGGGAAACCCCTCTAGCAGATGTTATTTCTATCTAGACTAGGTGGATTGACTAGTTTGCCCTCAGGGGGAATCCTTCTCTTCCTGATAGAGAGACAATGACTGCTTTCTGTCACTGTAGGATATGATGGAGGTGAAAAGGACAAGCAGAAAGTCTGCATCAGGATAGAGACACCGCAGGAATTAGAAGTGACTTTTGGTCAGGACTTTGCTTATGCCTGACCTTCCTGGAATGTCCTTCTTGACTAAACCCTGCTAAGGGAAGAACAATAATGGGCACCTCAAGATCTGACAGAACTCGAAGCTAAAGAGAGCTCTTCCCCCTTAAGAAACCCTTCACCCTTCAAGCTCTTTCATTCTCTCAGTTATTATCTGTGTTAGGTTATCAATTCAAAGGGTGATTTAATAAACAAGTTCAAGGAAAGGATTGGGAGAGTGGGAACAGGAATTGTCAGGTACCAGACATATCTATTAGTCTAAAACACAGAGTGGTTTTAGGTTCCTTTTGGCATAAGCCAAAAGCAAAAAGGCCCCAGCCTAAAAGCTTTCTTTGACTCCTTCTTCCCTATGCTGCTAATCTAAGCTATCTGTGAAGCTCACAAAAGTCTTTAGATATAGCTAGCACAGAGAGAAGTTTCCTTCTTCAAGACTGGCTCAGTCTGTCCTCCAGCATAAATCCTCTCGGGCAATTGATCAGTTCTGCCAGTCTTCCCAGGGTTGTTGTCACAGAGATTCAAGTTTGTTTCACAGGAAGCAAGGATGAGGTAGGGAAATGCTCCTAGAAAGGTGAGGTTTCAATCTCCCTTCAGGGAAAACAAGCTGCATCAGGTCCAGGGCACAGAACCGAATCCCCCAAGACAGTTCTTCCCTCAATCCTTTGCTCTCCTCCTTCCAACTGCCTTAGCTGTCAGTTGTCACATTCCAACATTCCATTTCGATCTCTGTTCAAAATCTCTCTTCTCAAGACCCCAAGTTTTCCCCTGTCTCTTGAGAACTCAGGTACCAGACATATCTATTTTGGGCTGAAATATAGACCTTAAAATGTTTGGGGACCCTAGTTTGAGTGAGATTAGTAGAAATAGTCTAATGTTGACTACCTTTGTTTTAGAACAGGGGTCAGCAACCTTTTTGGCTGTGAGAGCCATAAACGCCACATTTTTTAAAATGTAATTTTGTGAGAGCTGTACAGTGCTCACAGTGTGTGCTCCTGTAACAGTGCACACTCCTATAACAGCTCCTGAAAAAAATTGACTTTATGGTTCCTGCAGAAAGAGCCATACGTTGCCGACCACTGTTTTTGAAGCTTCTTCCATTGTAATAATGTCCTCTCTCAGGAAGCCCAGCTCTTGGTTTGACCCTTTCCTTTGTATTTGTTATAGCTGACCACTCCCTGATACACCAGCTGCTGGCTGCAATCTCTTTCCAACCTGCTTGCAGCTTGACCATGCATGCTAGCTGTACTAAGTTCTCCAGAGGGTATAAAAGACCCCCAAGTTCTGTCACTCTGTAGAGAAAACATCTATCATGGTCTTTTCTCCCAGGGATATGTTCCCAGAGTCCCCCAGGGTATAGATCCTGTGTAGTTCTTGGTGCTGGGCTCTGTGTAGCAGCTGAATA
Organism: Gracilinanus agilis; assembly: GCF_016433145.1. Taxonomy (NCBI): domain Eukaryota; kingdom Metazoa; phylum Chordata; class Mammalia; order Didelphimorphia; family Didelphidae; genus Gracilinanus; species Gracilinanus agilis. The sequence continues at coordinate 85,670,855 of NC_058132.1, forward strand.
TTGGACCTATCCCTTTCCTGATTAAAGACTTGTTTTTCTGACTACTTTAGTAGTTTTGTGTTATTTCCAAGTTAACAATGGAGACAAGGAAAGGAGAATTCTAGCTATGGACTGGACTACCTGGAAGAGGCCTAGATGCAATGGGAGAAACTTCTAAGACAAAAAGGTACTTATGATTTGATTATCTCTATCTCTCCTAGTCTAGTCAGGGTGCTTAATGAGTATTTGATAGTTTATTGTTCAGTCTGGGACAAGGGTCAATCTGAGAGTTCCCAAGGGACAAAGGTAAATGTAGGGGTTCCATAAAACAATTTATCAGTGGTTTCATAAAATCATGTTGTTATCACTAATGTTTAAAATTGTACTAACTGTTGATTCCCTGTATGAGATGATATGGCTTAAAGAAATAGAGACTGTTTAAATGAACAGAGGCAAGGTTTAATATTTCTCATGAGAAGGGGTCATGTCCTGATGACGATGCCCAGCACAGTTTATAGATTCCTGACGCAAACCTCAACCCACACTATTCCACTCTGTTCCATACCTTATGGTCTGGGGGCTGAACTTACAATCTAGGGGTGAAAGACTCCCAGTTAGGTGGGGCTAAGAAAATGCTAAGTACTCTTTTTGTTTTAGGTAGTCTTCCCCATTGTATCAGAGACCCTTTCCCAAGAAGACCCCCACCTAGGCAAAGACCATCCTTTTAGTATCAGTGGTAAGAAGCCCCTTCCCTTACACCCTAGCCTTTAGCTATGATTCCTTTCCCAAGCTTGATTATATCCTGTCAGTATAGTTTGAACACTCTCATTTCCTTATAGCCATGGTAATGTAAATCATCTTTCCCTGCCCCTGAATCCTCCAAATGATATATAGGTCCCCCAAATTCTTTTGCTCCTCAGAGTTGTCAATCTAGTGCGTTTGGCTCTCCCAGGGGTCAGTGACCAGAGCAACCAGGGTCTTGGGACTCTGCATAGGTTTGTAGCTTGCAGCTCTGAGTGGAGGCCCTGAGGAAAGCACTGAAACCCTTTCCTTAATTAAAGTGTTTTTTTTTCTGACAATTTAATAGTTCTGTTTTTTTCCAGTAACAATAGCAAGAGCATCCCACCACACCCCCCACAGCATGAGTCCAAGTCCTATCATGAGTTCCATGGTAGGGGGAGGTTATGAAGAGGTAGCTATGTAGCTATGTCCTTAGGAATGGCTCTTCTGACTTCTAAAGGTCAGAGGAGATAAGGAGGTAGGACAGCCCAAAGATTTGCTTTTTTTGAGATAAGAGATCTCTGGTCTATGGCAATAACAAAATGTCCTTGAGATGTTATTTTGAACTCCTAAACAGGTTTTCCTTCTCTAATGGAATCCCACCCTGAGAACAAGTTAATTCTTTTCTCTTCACACAATTCCTCCCCTTTTTCTTAACTTGTTGTTCTTCTCACAATATTACTGGAATATTCCCTCATAATAATCAACTACAGGTCTTTCATAGTTCTGACAATCCTCTTGAGACAAGGAATTAGGCAGGATAAGATTAGAATATTGCCTAATGCACAAGAAAACTAAGTCATTTTTAAAATTTTCATTTATCCAAAATAACCACCCTCACAATCAAAAAGATTACTTTTGAACTCATACATAAGCTGTTATATGACTACTTTGCCAATCTCCTTTAACACATTTTATCAACTTTTTGTATACTGCAACCAGTAGTATCAACTTTTATCAACTTTTTGTATACTGCAACCAGTATTAGATTTTACACACAAACTTCTCCTCTTACACATATATTCAAGCTTAAATGTTACCTTTAAACTACTACTGCCTTCTAGTACACTTATTTTCCAATACAAGAATTGTACTTCCACTTGTTTATAGTGCTGATAAATGCAACATTGTTCACTTCTCCCTTGGTAGCCAGGGGCTATCCAGAGTTAATCTGTGCCAATATATTCTTCTTCATTTGTGTTATCTAGTCATTTTATAAACTCTAGGACTCTAACTTCTAAATCAGTGATGAGCTCTATTACTACTTATAGCCCAATTAATCTATTCACTAAGTATATGGGACCCATAGATTTTATTATTCCCTAGGGCCATTTATCTCCATAATCATTAGCATTTCTGGTATTGGTCATTTCAGAGTTCATGATTTTCATATAATGTACCTCAAAATTCATAGAGGCTCTCTCTACCCCTGAATACATTCTAGATAACAAGATTTTTAATACACGGAATCATTAACAAAGTCCCAAGGGTTTAGAGGAAGGGGAGATCAAAAGTGCTGCCACCAACTTTCACAAACTCCCACCAGCTTGTACCAAACCAGCTTAGTTTTCCTGAGCCTTCTGGCAACGTCCTTGATTAAAACAGAAGAAATTAGTACAATAGTAATGGATGATGCTGATTATCTTATCCCCACAGCCAATTGTTATGTTTATAATAAATATAGATGGATATTATAAGAAGTATGAGTATTTTAATTAAGGCCATGTTGATAAAATATAAAAAGACCGCACGCCTGCTAAGATCTATTTCAAATTCCCTGCCATAACTTCTTTCCACCTAGCTCCCACATACCAAAAGAGAGGATGTCCCCATCAAGTCCTTTCCATTTAAGCTATGCTTTATGTTCACTCATGTCATCACTTAAGACCAGAAACCCATTGAATCATGGGAAATGTAGTTTCCAAGTCCCCTAAACGTCCACAGGAAGTTTGTCATATATCTAAATATTTAAAACTCAAATGAGCCCAAAATAACTTTCAATGGAACCCCCAAAATTCCAAATAACACACAATGGACAGATTTTCTTATGAATTCTGCTTTACTTCAAGTTGTTTGTAGAAATTCTTGAGATGTTCCTGCTAAATCCTTGGCAAAACATACATTAGTTCAGCTTCTATAAACTCATAAGTAACAATATTTTACAGATAAATTTCTTTACTCCAGATCCTGGAGGAAATCCAGAAAGCTCTGGGCCATATTTCTAAGTTCAAGATCCAAACTTCAATTGTGCCAAATTAAAGCTGCAGATACTAGTCATTTATTAACAAACCTCACCTACTTCTCAAAGTAAATTGATAATTTTCAATTATTAACCTAAAAGGTTGTTTGGGAAAATGGAAATCTTTATTTTATAATTTGCATTAGGTCCTGATAAGGAAAAAGCAAGAAAAGATGTTATTATTATTTTTAAACCCTTACCTTCCATCTTAGATTCTATACTATAAGGGGGAGAAAATGTATAAGGAGCAAAAATAAAAAGTTAGACTAAATTATTTAAGAATAGGGTCTCCAGGAATTAAGTACATAATTACAAATGAAAGACTCAAGTCAGAATTACTTTTATGTTAGTTTATTTACAAATAGGAAGAGAGAATAAAAGTAAGAAAATCAGAGAGAGGATAGGGCAAGATATCTAATCTAACATTCTAAATTTTTTGCTCTTGCCCCTGACTCAACCCAGGCAGGGCTAATTAGTCCTCAGCTGGAGGGACCTCAGCCTTGAGCCAAGGACTCAATGATGCAGAATAAAATGCTTCTAAAATCTTATTATCTGATAAGTATAATCACTTTTACATTTACAAGTACATTCCAGAATCATTTGTGCTTTCTCAAATTCATATACGGTAACCCCAGAATTAAGAGTTTCCAATTGGGGGATCAAAATATCCTTTTTATCATTTTCCACTTCTCCTCTCTGGAGCCAGCAGAGAAGTAAAGGGAAAACAGATCTTTTTACCTGGTCCTTTTTGTATATTGTATAACTCCTTAACTCACTCTTTATTCCTCCCAACATTCCTATATATCTCTTGATATACAGAAATCTATGTAGACAGACAGACATAACACATAAAGAGTTTTTCACAAATTTACACAGAACACAGATCCACAAAGACAGTCATGTCCCTTCCCCCACACAGAATTCCAAGTTTGCTTATCTCCAATCTCCATTCCTTTGATCAAGTTATAGGAGGGAGAGAAGGACTTTTTGGTTTTTTCTCCTTCAGTAATGGCCATTTGTCATTACAACAGAAAATCATTCCTTTCTTTTTCCTCTATACTTTGCTAATTCTTCCCACGTGGACTTTCCCTTGGGACTGCTGGCAAGCCTTCAGTCCTGTCCTTTTTGGCTACTCCTGAATTAACTCTCCTCATTCTTCCCGCCTACAGTGCGAATAGGGTGCATGTCAGCCCTGCAAAGCCTTACTGCACAGTTTCTGTCAGTTAAAAAAGAGTTTAGAATCTTGAGAAAGTCAGTTGACCCTGGAGACTCATGGAGAGGAGCAGGGTCAATCTGAGCTCTTTCTTTGGATTGAAACCTGGCCTATATTCTGCAGCGTTTCTCTTAAAAATTGTTAGCTTAACTATTTCCTTTGAATCTCCCTAACCTCCCTTATTCCCCAATTTCATTTCCCCTGCCTGAGTTTCTGTGAGGGTTTGAAAGGTGGGTAGATCTGAGTGTTAGTTTCAAACTTGATAGTTTAGTCAAATAGGGCTTACCCTTGTTACAAATTATCTATTGAATCAGTGTATCCAACCTTCCTACCCCCTTTTGGCTACAAACCCTCTCGGGCTGAGTAGGCAGGTCCCTACTCAGTCTCACATTCCTGTCTCCCTCCCCCACCTGAAGCTTTCTCTAGGCGGCTGTTAGGGTTGCCTTGTATCCTTCATCCCTTCCAATCAACCCTGGAAATCAATAAACCCTGTTTGTCTTTTAATCAAAATCTTTGGCTAATTCATTAGCTGATTGATAAGAGAGGGAGAAGGGAAGAAAGGAATCATATTGTCTCTGAGTCATGAAGGGAATTGGAGGCGTCCATTTTGGAGCAAGTGCAATCTCGATACTTCCTCTGGACTCTTCCTTTGTAAACCTGAGAAACTGACTAGCAGCCCTCTAGTCAGTTTCAAGCCATTCTTGGCTGGCCCTGACCTTTGTCTGTGGAAGTGCCCTTCCTACCTAAAGGGCTCAGTCTGATCCCTTTAGTGTGTCTGTCTCAAACCTGTGTCCCAGTCTGTGCTTCCCAGGCAGCAGCTGTTTGCCCAAAGTATCTCATCCTATCCTTTACAACTCCTTATACCTCTGTGTTTATATTCCCTAAACTCAGTCATTCCCTTACCTCTCCTACCATCCCAATCTGGTACCTTCCTTTTCCACTTTACTGCCTTAGGGATCCACAAAATCCCTATCCACAGTGCCTTATCCCCTATTCACTCTATCTTTAGTCCCTTACCTGTCTTATTCCCTATTGCAACCTTACCTTGCCTTAATTTCCTTATTACCTCCAGCCCTTGGTCTCCTATCACCCTACTACCTCAATCCCCTTATTATATCTGCTAAATTCCCTTATTACATCATTGCCTCAGTCCCTTATTTTGGCTACTCCTGCATTAACTCTCCCCATTCTTCCCACCTCGGTGGCCTTCTGCACAGGAGTTCTGGTTCACCTCCTCTGCTTGAGATACTCTCCTCTTCCACTCCAAGGCAGACAATCTATATCCTGACCCTCGTGGAACCATCCTCCAAGGTCACTTAGTAGTAAATTCAATTATTCCCTTGTGTTTGTGCACAAACTTATGTGATCCAACATCACCAAGTAGCCTCTCTTCCTAGGCCTGGACTCAGCTAATGAAGCATCTGCTCCTCTTTTTGGTCTCTCCCTTGAGCCTTCTGAGTCAGAGGGACTCACCCAGTTCTGTCTTTGAGCTGCCACTGAAAATTCAATGGATGTCCTGCTTGTCCTTGGGGGTCCTGGATGATGTTGTCCTTTCCTGGGTGCTGGAGGAGCCCCCATAAACTGTATGAGATGATATGGCTTAAAGAAATAGAGACCGTTTAAATGAACAGAAGCAAGGTTTAATCTTTCTCATGAGAAATGGTCACACCCTAATGGTGATGCTCAATACATGGGTGCAGATATAAACATTTTATAGATTCCTGATGCAAACCCCCATCTACTCTGTTCAATACTCCGTGGTCTGCAGCTGAATTTACAATCTTGGTGAGAAAGACTACCCAATCAGAAAGCAACAAGTTTCATAGCATGAACACCTCCCCCTCATAGCATGAGTCCTGTCACAAGTTGGGGGGGGGTAGGTTATGAAGAGGTAGCTAAGTCCCTAGGATTGGCTCTTCTGACTTCTAAAGGTCCGAGGGGACAAGGAGGTAGGACAGCCCAATGGTTTGCTTTCTTTGAGATAAGGGAACTCTCAACCCACTAGGTCTATGGCAATAACAAAATGTCCTTGAGATGTTATTCTGAACTCCTAAACAGGTTATCTCTAATGGAATACTACTCTGAGAAGAACAAATTCTTTTCTCTCCTCACATTCCCTAATAACAGAAAATACAGAATCTGTAATTTGAGTATCAGACTCCACAGTAGAAGTCTAAAGAAAAGTCTAGGGTTTGTGTTTTATATTCATGACTTTATATTTTAGTGTTATCTTTATAGTCTTGTATTGTCAATGTAGAAAATATTGTCTCTAGTGCTGTTGATTTTTGAAATACCATTAGTGTTGGCAAGGGATCCAGGGCTTTCTCTGCGCACCCGAAACACCAGAAGTGTCCTAGGTCAAAAAGGACATAGGAAGTTCCTTTTCTTCCTTGCATTCTTGTAGTGTTGAGGAAAAGGTGACCCTGAGCACCAGAGAACCTTGATAAGGGAAGATCCCTAAGAGAACCATTCCTCTTGAATTCTCCCCTAGATTTTAGAATGAACATAGACATGCACCTCCCAGTTCTATTCTGATAAGCATTAGGTTGTAGCTAAGACATCTAATCATCCCCTGGACTATTCAGGTCACCCCTTGTGTCTTCAGGACACAAAACATTACCCCATCCCTGGTCATGTAGTAAACATCACCTCATTCCTGGTTACATAGTAGCATCATCCCATCTTCTCATCTCTGTTGGCAGAGGGGTATAAGAAACCAGACCCCATCTCCTCTGGGAGGCAAGTCTACTCTTGCCCCTGTCTCCCAGCCATACAACTTACAATTTAATAGATCTCTTTTTATTTTTAAGCTAACTATTGGAGCCTGTCATTCCTGATAAGGGTACCCATCTTGACCCAAGGTTTTTACTTTGAAGGTGTCCCATAACAATGTGATGCATTTAGTGATAATTAGCTCCTTTTTCGATCTGAATGCTTTATGACTAATATAAAAGACCATGAGGGTTAATTCAACTGTCCTGTTAAATCTTTTAAGGGGCTTCTGCCAGAAGGAAAAATTAGAGAAGTTTGGGGCTTAGCTGATACAAATTCAACCTTT
>NC_058132.1:85678623-85712406 GCF_016433145.1 Gracilinanus agilis
CCCAAAGGGCACTTATTTATGTGACCCGACATTACCAAGTAGCCTCTCTTCCTAGATCTTGAGATGATCCTATAAATGACCAAGCCACACCACTGCTGAGTCTGTACCCCATAGAGATAATAAGGAAAAATACTTGTACAAAAATATTTATAGACACACTCTTTGTGGTAGCAAAAAAAGTTGGAAAATGAGGGGATGCTCTTCAATTAGGGAATGGCTGAACAAATTGTGGTATCTGCTGGTGACAGAATACTATTGTGCTAAAAGGAATAATGAACTGGAGGAATTCCATGTGAACTGGAACAAACTCCATGAATTGATGCAGAGTGAAAGGAGCAGAATCAGGAGAACATTGTACACAGAGACTGATACACTGTGTAAAAAGTGAAATTTGGGAAATGTATAAAACTACATTTCCCGTGACCCAACATGGTCCAACTGATTTCCGTCTCCAAAGTCTTGATGCAGGGGAGAGCTTAAATCTCGTGGGTTAGGAGGGAGTGGTCTCTTTTGCGAGTAGGCCATGGCGAGGAAACAGGAGACAAAATGGAGGTGGCGGCAGTTTTGAATGCTTACAAGCACGTGGTCTAATGATTTTATCTATCAGCATGGCTTTAATTAAAATACTAATTTATATATTTATACAAGCATCTATCATTTTTAATATTTACAATTTGGCGAACCAGAAGGTCGAAATTCGAACTCTCAATTTTCTAGATAGCCTAAGAAGAAGCCATTTGGCTCTGGGACCCCGAGTCTCAGAAGCGATTTTTTTCCTTGCCCAGTCCTCTCCTGATTTTCCCCAGCCTAGAGGCTATTTCACGGGGAAGAGAGACAATGGCTTTAATGGCTGCAGGGCTGCTAATTATTTTGCTCAATGCCCTGGGCCTGGTGGCCCTTGCTGGCTCTGATAGAATGCCGGAGCCCAGCCAGTGTGTCTCTGCCGCTGCTCTCCTGACTCCATGACTTGACCTCCATTCCTACTGCTGATCTCCTGACTTGATCTCCATTCCTGCTGCTGATGCTGCTGATCCTGACTGCTTCCAGCCTAGAACCCCGAGCCCCAACAGCGATGACCTGCCGCCTTTGCTGAGATCGAGACCTCCAGAGACTGCTTCAGCTCTGATGCAAACCATTTGGGTAGTATATTCCCCTTTTTCCCTATTTCTAGCCTTCCACGTGTTTCTCTACAGACCTAATTTAGCCACCCACACAAGCTCTACAGGTGGGATTTTCTACAATGACCCGACACCATGTGGACCTAGCATTTACCCTTAATGGGGCCGAATGGCCTATTCAGACTTGCTTGTGATTAAAAACTGAACTCAGGGGAAGAACTTTGAACTTTTAGAAAAAAAAAACCCTTAAACTCAGCAGAACTCAATCAAAAGAACCTTAAAATTGAAATCAGGGGTGAACTTTTAAAAATCTCGGAACTGAATGAGCTTTATTCTGTTTTAAAAAGACTGTATCTTACTGTATATTGTTAATTACTTTTGTTAATTAATCTTGCTTATTTCATTGATTTTACTGTTGCACTGAATCATTTTACGCTAATGAAGTTTCTGCTTATGATGTTATTATATTTACTAATTTACCTAAAGCTTACTGTATCAAAAGCAATGCGGTTATATGTACCACCTATGAACATCTTATAGAGCACATGTCTTTAAAATTTATTCTGCCTTGGTAATTGCAAAGAACCTTGAAAGTTTCCATGCTTTAAATATTACCTTGTAATTTTACAAGAGATCTTTTTAACTTTTACTTTAAATCCTTAAGAATTGTTGTCTTAAAGGATAAAGCTTTTATATATTTTATTATAAGAGATATTATTGCCTTAAATGGGTAGAAGCATTCCTATCCAGGATTTTTTTTAAAATACAGAGAGTCAAGGAGCTCCTGTATATTCTTTTCTATGGAAGCAATAACAGCATTTGCCAAGGGTTAAAAGTTGCAACAAGCATATAATTTTAAACATCATTGTTTAAAATATGCTATTGGAAATAATGGTACTCTATTTGAATGTGCATTGTGAATCTGCTATTTTTGTGAAACCCACTTTCTCTCACAGAAAGTCTCATTTTGGGGTAACATAACCCTTCTAGTTCTAAGCTATATATATATATTTTTGATTTTTGAAACATTTTTCTAATGAGAAATTGATTTTCCCTTTTTATCATCTTGTACTGGAAGTACATATATAATCATTATTTATCCTTTTTCTAATTTTACAGCAAATACCTGAGCCTATAGGACTGTGATTTAAATGCCTCTCTGATTCCAGAAGGGAATATGAAAGCCATTAATAGTGCTAAAGAAAGCACATGGTCAGAGACTTGACTGACTAAGATCTGCAGAATAGCAGTTCTATGCCAATACTTTAGAGCTTGAGAAATTGGGGTTTGAGTCCTGGAGTCCCAGTCTTTTCTAAAACTTTAGAGGACGTGGGTCCCCTCGACTTAGATTCCTAGAAAGCACCTAAGATTGGTTATTTATTTGGCTCACTTCCCTGAAAAGCTGATGATAAGTCAGATCAGAGAGAGACATTTTCCTTAAGTCCTGGCCCTGGATGGGTAATTGCACATTCACAAGTTAATTTTTCTTCTTTTTTCTTGAATTTTATTCTTTTTATTTTGCCAATTGAATTCATATAACCCCCAGGGCTCAGCCACTCATCCTTACCTGACCTGAGATACCCTTTTTTAGAAAAAAGGTGTGTTTAAGAATTACCTCACGGGGATATCTGTTAAGTTTTTTAAAATTTGATAATGTAAAAATATATGTATATTTATTTAACTCTTTTAGGAGTAATTTCACGGGGAATTATATAAAATCTTAGAAGAAAATGTATGTTTTGTAATCTATAATGTAAGGTTTAAATTCTTTTGAGAATAATTTCAGGATAAGGATCTTGCCATCTCCCCAGAATCCAGACGACGAACTTGTTTTGGTGAAGACACCATGAAGATGTCTGAAAAGCCTTCACTGTACCATGAAGACCAAACTTTGAACTTTGGGGTGCAGTTGATTGAACTATGGGGAGTTGAAATTGAGTTGTATGTATTGTTTTAAATTGTACACTGTTATGCCAGTGGGGCACAGCCCCCCCAAATTGGTTTTTTTTCAATGCGTCTAATTTTAACCATTTGTTCATCTATTTCTTTTATCCCCAAAATTCCTGAAAAATTTAGAAGTTGTCTATTTTTACAGGTCCAGCGAAGAAAAAAGGACTAACCTTTTTTTTTGCAGGACCTCACGGGGAATTGTAAAAAGTGAAATTTGGGAAATGTATAAAACTACATTTCCCGTGACCCAACATGGTCCAACTGATTTCCGTCTCCAAAGTCTTGACGCAGGGGGGAGCTTAAATCTCGTGGGTTAGGAGGGAGTGGTCTCTTTTGCGAGTAGGCCATGGCAAGGAAACAGGAGACAAAATGGAGGTGGCGGCAGTTTTGAATGCTTACGAGCACGTGGTCTAATGATTTTATCTATCAGCATGGCTTTAATTAAAATACTAATTTATATATTTATACAAGCATCTATCATTTTTAATATTTACAACTGGCACAACCAAACATCATGGACTTCTCTACTAGCAGGAAAGCTATAATACAGTACAATTCTGAGGAACTTATGAGGAAGAATGCTATCCACATCCAGAGAGAAAACTGTTGAAGTAGAAACACAGAAGAAAAAGCATTTCCTTGATCACATGGTTCAATGGAGATATGATTGGGGACGTAGACTCTAAATGATCACTCTAGTGCAAATATTAAAAATATGGAAATAGATCTTTATCAATGATACATGTAAAACCCAGTGGAATTGCTCATTGGCTTCAGGAGGGGTGAGGGAAAGAATATGAATCATATAACCATGGCAAAAAAAAAGTTATAAATTAATTAATTAATTAAATAGATTTTAAAAAGAAGTTTAAAAAGTAATAGAGAAAAATAATGGGAAACAGCTTAATGTCTTTTAGACTGAGCTAAGTTTCACAAAGTGATGTTAGGAAGTGTAAAAACTCAGTTTTGATTCAGTTGAAATATGTGTTAAATCTATATCAGAATGTGATTTCAAAAAGACTTTCCAGTTAATAAAGGTAGAATAAGTTGGAGCCTAAAAATCAAGGGAATTGTCTTTTCAAAGAACTAAAAATTGTAGGCTGTTATGAAATAATTAGGCTTGAAATAATTAGGCCTTGTAAAGAATAATGCTTGAATAACTGAAAATGAGAAGGCTCTAAATTACATTGTCTTCAAGTGTTTTAGTTTATTTATTTGAACAGTGAGCGAAAATGCTTGGCATGAATATTGATACCTATTGTTATAATAGTAAATTCTTTTAAACCTAGATTCTTATGGATTATGGAATCAGAGAATGCTGTAAGTTATTTCTTTTGACAAAGTTGTTTTATAAAACCCTCTAATTTACCTTTGTCATAGGGGAACTTGCCTTTAAGGGACTCTCAAACTGACCCTTGTCCCAGACTGAACAATAAGCCATCAAGCATCCTACCTAAATTAAGTACCCTAAATAGAATGATAGGGATACTTAAGTCTTTAGTACCCTTTTTGATTTCTTGCTTTAAGTTATGCAACTATTATGGAATACTTAGGCAAGCTGTTGTTTTCCTAGCAAGGGTGGCTTATATGTCTTCCTACCACAAGTGGATTTTAATAGAAGTATAAAAAGATGCTCTTAAAAGCTAACTAATGAGGTTCCCTTCCACTACTGTTCTAAGCACCAAGATCAAATGATTTTTAAAGACCATCAGAACACTTCAATCAGTCAATTTACTGCATGTCTTCTATGACTATCAACATGAACTAGTCATATATTTGCATGAACAAATATCCAGAGTCAATCAGTTCTTTTTGAGAATTTGATTTTATATTTTTTGTATTTTCTTTTGAGCAAGGAAACCATTTTTGATAACCTGGCTATCACAAAGGAGATTTGTCTAGGTCTCAAGTCACTGAAGTCTACCTTGGACTCCCCCAAGATAGACTGTGGGAAATGGAGTATGCATGTCAATACTCTTGTCTTCTGAAAGGCCTAGTTAGCTGATGAGGAATGCTCTGAGGAGCTATCTGTCCATGTGGTACCCCTTGTCTCTCTTTCACCTTTGCTGAACAGAGGGACCATTCTCATGTTCTCCTGGACACACTGCCTTTGTTCTTTGCTCATTTAACAAGGTTAGGGCTAAGGCAGCATATTTGACTCTGTATGGTGGAATTTACCTTAGACTGTGGCTAGTGGTTCATTTCCAAGTGGGAGGCAGGCTAATTAAATTTTCTTCAGTTATTAACAATTATTTCTAGGCTCCATCATTTCTTTCTTGAATTCTTCTGATATTACTTTGAGACAAACATGTTCTGTAATACTGAACTAGCACTCTGGAATCTCTGCTGTGAATTCTCAAATTAACAATTACTTTCAAGCCTCTTAACAAAGTAAAATGCTACTATTTTAAACTTTACCTGCTTTAGCTGATATTTGGGTAATAGCTCTCTTCCTTCTAGGTTCTCTCCTTATAAAAAGGATTTTGCTCAGGGTAAATATGCTAAAATGGCCAAGTTTTTGTCTGCTACAGAAATTAAGGCTAAATGAAAGTAATTAAGAAAGGCAGTACTTATCTGTTCCAGTGACATCTTGGAGCTCCTTTGGATTCCTCATAGAGGTGTCTTCTTGGGAGAATCCTTCAGATTCTAGGCTGCAGGAAAGTCTTGTCCAGTAGTTTCTTGAGATAATAGTGCTGCAGGGGTTCTGAAGAAATTCCCTTTAATTATAAATCTAGTAAACTTAACCTTAGTAAGTTCTAATCATGTCACCCGCACTCCAGAACTGGGGTGGTAAAATGCAGGGCATTCCTAGAAATTTCTCAGGAATTTTCCCAGGGGGGGGATTTCCTTTCTCTAATATCTGTCATGTGCCACTGATCATCTATCAGAAAAATAATGCTCAGAAAATAAATGCCAAATCAGATTAGTTCTCTCCACTTAAAAGCTAAAAATTACCTTTAAATCAGAATAAATATCCAATTCCCTTCTCTTTATCTTCTTACTCTGTCCTTGGCTTCGAACTACATTTCTCTCAACTGTAAAAATGAAATTTGAGAGATGTCATCTTTAAGTATATGTATGTATTTTCTATGGACACGGGGAAATTATCAAACTACATTTCCTGTGGTCCAACGGGTTTCCGGTTCCCGTTCTTTGGGCGTGGGGACACCCACGTCTCCACGCAGAGAAGAGTTTAAATCTCCTGGGTTATGGGGGAGTGGTCTCTTGGCCAGCAGACTGGGGAGGAGACAGGAGAAAATAATGGCGAGGGTGTTGGTTTTGAATTCTTACAAGCGCGTGGTCTAATAACTTTATCTATCAGCATGGCTTTAAATAAATTACTAATTTATATTATTATACCAGCCCTTATCATTTTTTATATTAATACAACCTGGCCTCAAAAGCCTTTTGGCCTAAGGCTAAAGCTGCTCCTTTAGTGGAAAATTGTTGGTTAGTTCAAAATCTTTTTTAGTTTAAATCTAAAGTCTTTCCCCAACCATGTTTTGTTGTTTTACAATGACACAATGATCAAAAATGAACTTTCTTTACTTCAAAACACACGTTAATCAGAAAAACCTTGCTCTCTGGAATCAAATAACAACTTGACAAAAATGTGAAATTACAACACTTAAATAACAAAGTTAACATCTAGAATAAAATGCATCTCATTACCAACATTATTAAAACATTAAATGCACTTGGTATACAATATTTCATACATTATACCAAAACTGGGAGGAAAAGAATAAAAATTTAAAGTTATGAATTTCTGGACCTCCTTTTGCCTTTTGCTGGATATCCTCATACCCCCATCTCTAGCTCCTGTCTCATCTCTTCAGCTTTTGGGAGGAATTAACTGTTAACACAACTTTTAGACTTTTTTCTTCCTTTTATTTATTTATTTTTTGGGGAGGCTAACATTTAAATCACAAGCATTAAGGTTATTAGTGAATCCTTTTTCTCTCTCTCTCTCTCTTTTTTTTTTTTTTTTTTAATTTTTTAAACCCTTAACTTCTGTGTATTGACTTATAGGTGGAAGAGTGGTAAGGGTAGGCAATGGGGGTCAAGTGACTTGCCCAGGGTCACACAGCTGGGAAGTGTCTGAGGCCAGATTTGAACCTAGGACCTCCCGTCTCTAGGCCTGGTTCTCAATCCACTAAGCTACCCAGCTGCCCCCTAGTGAATCCTTTTTAAAACACATCACAAATACAATATAAGCAAAACCTTGGAGAATTGAGAAGAAATCCAGAACTTAAGTTCTTTAAGCTTCTGTGAGAAGCTCTTTCACAAAAATTTACAACCATTTAAACTTTAAACTCTTAAAACTGTGGCATTTCAATTCATAAAGAAACTTTCTCCATTTAATTGACTTAAATGAACATTCAGGCTCCCACACTCTAGCTCAGCTTCCCATTCAAAGTTTTCAGCCAGCCATTCATGCCTCTGAACTATGCTCCTTGCTCTTACATCTAGTCTAGATACTGCTTCACTCACCTCCACATACAACAATACACACCCACACCCACACACCCACACACACACCCAAAAACCTAGTCAAGCTTGGAGCTTGTAGTGGGTTGAACTAGACTCCATTTTGGCCCATTTACCTTGGGACCATCTTCCACTTATTTACATATAACTCTCAGCCATTATCATTAGGTGGTTCCTTGGGCTGCTGGCTGCCTGTACCTCCTGGGGCCACAGACATGCTATTCCCCAAATCCAGACACCCCTGGCAGCTCTGGTTCCTCGACTCTCTGTAAGACTACAGACCACCACTTAACTCCCCCTTAATTAAAGAGTGGGTCACTCCCAAATACATTGGACTGAATCCTTTTACCCGAGAGCTACTTACCTGGCCCCTCTGCTAACCAGACTCTTGACTCAACCCTAAACAGACTGTGTGGGTAACTCATGTCTTGGGGTCCTCGTTAGCAGGGTGGCTCATGCAGCTGGGACATTGGAATCTCGCTGGGGAACCTCCATTTGTTGACTTAGAAAAAAACAGAACTATTAAATAGTCATAAAAGCCACTCCTTAATTAAGGAAAAGAGAGATGAGGGCCACTCAGAGCAGCACACCACACACCCTATGCAGAGTCTGAGGATTAAACACTGCTTGCTATGGTCTCTGACCCCCTGGGAGTGCCACCTTGCTAGATGAGGACTCTCAGGAACAAAAGAAATTGGGGAACTTATATACCATTTGTGAAGATCCAGGAGCTGGGAAAGATGATTTACATTATCATACTGACAGGATACAATCAAGTTTGGGAAAGGAATCATAGCCAGAGGATAGGGTGTAATTGAAAGGGCTACTTACAGGGGATACTAAAGGATGGTCCCTGCCCAGGTGTGTCTTCTTGGGAAAGAGTCTCTGATACAATGGGCAAGACTACCTAAGACAAAAGGATATTTTGCATTTACCCTAGGGTCCACTATTCAGTCTGCCACTGCTAGTCTGGGATTCCCTTCAGGGTGCATTCTGGGAACAGGGAACAGACACAAGCTTTGGGGGTCTCCAACCTACAAGCTATTCCTAAAACTTGGGGTTCATCAGATCCCACTCACTTGGACATTGGGCAGAGATGGCAGGGACTCTGTACCCCTTAACTCAGGCAGCCTGTGAAGTGGGAAATTCCCTTCTCCCTTCCAGCCCTGGTGAATCTTGAGGCAAAAACTATTACCTTTGGACATCCTTTAAGTTGAGATAGACAAAAGAGATACACCTTCTGGGCACACCCTAATAGCCTAAGCCCTGAGGATCTCAGACAGACTCCTCACCCACTGAATGACTGAGCACCAGGAGTCATGTCTACACTACTAGAAAGAATATAAAAAGCCCAGAACTGGGGCACTGGAGGAGCAGCCCCGGAGGAGCAGCCCCCATGGTTGTTCCACTCATGCTGTCTTTTTGGCCATTAATCCTATCTTACTAATAAATCTTTCTTTTTACTTTTAAGCTAAGTTTGGAGTCCTCTCATTCTTGAGAAAGGTTTCTTTCCTGAACCCAGAGATTCACCATTTGCTCCCCTATAATAGTTGGCGCCCAATGTTTTTTACTTTCCTGGAAGCTGCTCCTTTTCTTGGATTGCTCATGAGGACATAGCTTCTCAGGTAGGAAGTAGCCTTTCTTGGACTCCTAAAACCCCCATTTTTTTTTAACCCTTAGCTTCTGTGTATTGGCTCCTAGGTGGAAGAGTGGTAAGGGTGGGCAATGGGGGTCAAGTGACTTGCCCAGGTTCACACAGCTGGGAAGTGTCTGAGGCCAGATTTGAACCTAGGACCTCCCATCTCTAGGCCTGACTCGCAATCCACTGAGCTACTCAGCTGCCCCCAGGTGGAGGTCTTTTAACTAGGACATTTTTATATTTAAGTAAGTATTCTCACAACTCAATAAGTGGTCTTAAACCTGCTTCTTATGGGCTAAAAAATCTGATTTAAGAATAGAATCATTTTAAGCAAATAATATATATATGCTCAACCTTGAGTGACTACATATGAATATGGGAATATTGAACAATCATTATGTAATCACACTAAATTGAGTGATACTGATTGTAAGTAAACTAAGGATAGATCACAGCAAATTATGGATAGTAATGAACCTATAAATCAATAATAAATAAATTATTTTTCATAGAACATACCATTTATCTAGTGGCAAGAAATTAATGCTAGCTTATCAAGGAAAGAGACATTTTTATATTCTCTATTCCTTCTTTTGATGATATTCTGACTTTTTTCCATATTCAGTGCTCAGGACTGACCTCATAATTTTTTCTCAAATATCACTGAACAACAGGAGACCAATTCTAGTTCCACAAAGTGTAATAGAGAACCTAGTGGTTTAATTATAATGCTATCCTTGTTTCCCATTCCTGAGAATCTACTTTTTTATAACCATCATTCAAGAAAGATGTCATTGACAAGTTTGGATAAAACACTCCAAAATGGCCAGAAGGATTGACCTCTTGAGGTGCTATTTCATACCTATCAGATTGGCCAATATTACAATAAAGGAAAAATAATAAATGTTGGAGGGGATGTGGCAAAATTGGGATACTAATGCATTGTTGGTGGGGTTGTGAACTGATCCAACCATTCTGGAGGGCAATTTGGAATTATGCTCAAAGGGCTATAAGATAATGCACATACTGTTTCATCAAGTGTGAAGATTAAAATTAATATACAAGAACTAAGTATTATATTTCTAAAAGTTTATTAATAATAACTAAAGTAAAAAACTACTTAAACCATCTATCCCACTTGTGAAAGAAGAGAGAGGAAAGGGAGGAGCTACAGAACTTATAAAACAATAACATGACCTCACAAATGTGGAGGTACAGGAGAGATTAAAGGAAATTTTGGGAAATACTAAGGGAATTCTAGGGGATGAAGTCCAAGGGTTCAAAATCTCCATTTATACACAAGTAATATCATTACTAGGTTGGTGTCCCAAAGAGATAAAAAAATGGGAAAGGACTGCTTGTAAAATAATATTTATAGCTTTTTTTTTTTTTATTGTGGTGGCAAAGAATTGGAAACTAAAGGGATGTCCCTCAATTGAGGAATGATTGAATAAATTGTGGTATATGCTGGTGATGGAATACTATTGTGCTATAAGGAATGATGAACAGGATGATTTTAGAAAGAACTGGAAAGACCTATATGAACTGATGCAGAGTGAAATAAGCAAATCAGGGAAACATTGTACACAGTAACAGAAATATAGTAGAATGATCAACTCTGATAGATTTAGCTACTATAAGTAATACAGTGATCTAAGACAATTCTGAGGGACTTGTGACAAAGAATGCTATTGACCTCCAGAGAAAGAATTGTTGGAGTAGGAATGTAGATGAAAGCATATGATTTTTCAGTTGTTTATTTGGGTATATGTTTTGGGTTATTGGTTTTATAAGATTATTCACTTATAAGAATGAATAATATGGAAATACATCTTGCATGATAATACATATATAACCCAGATTGAATTGCTTGCCAGCTCTGGGATGGGGGAAGGAAGAAAGGAGGGAGACAATTTGGATCATATACCTTTCAAAAACTTAAGTGGAAATTTTTTATTACATTTAATTAGCAACAATTAAAAGGTAATTACTGTCAATAGCCAAAGGATATGAATAGGCAGTAATCTTTGGAAGAAATTCAAGCTAGTAATGGCCATGTGAAAAGAAATACTCCAAATGACTAATAATTAGAAAAATGCAAATGAAAACAATTCTAAATTTATAATTCATAACCAACAACATTGACAAAAAAGGAAAAGGACAAATACTAGTGGAATTGGGGGAAAACAGATACAATTCATTATTAATAGAGATATGAATTGGTATAGCCATTCTGGAAAAGAATTTTAAACCATGCCTGGCATGTGTGAATTCTAGGGTCCAAGTGAGACTTCAGGATAAAAGACTGGGGCATGGCAAAGAAGGTCTGGAGCACCAGATAGGAATGACAATTCTAATCACTCATAATTAGAGAAATATCTCTGAGACCCAATAAATCTCTTCCTGCTTTTAGCATCTTTAGATCTCTGGTCCTCTGAACCCCTTCAATCCCATAAAATCAAAGGTTTTTTTTTAACCCTTACCTTCTGTCTTGGAATCAATACTGTGTATTGGTTCCAAGGAAGAAGAGTGGTAAGGGCTAGGCAATGAGGGTTAAGTTACTTGCCTAGGGTCACACAGCTGGGAGTCTAGATTTGAACCCAGGACCTCCACTCTCTAGACCTTGCTCTTAATTCACTGAGCTACCCAGATGCCCCCAAAATCTCAGGTTTTAGGACCAGAACTCTTCCACTGCATACCTGTTTGAGAATCCCTCCACAAACTTTCCCTTAAAATAACCTGAGGGTTCTATGTTTCCTAAACCTGCTCCATTTCCTGAGCCTTCCAAATGGCTTGATAAATCCATAGTCTCTGAGTTCCCCAGTCCTCTAAAGGATTGCACCCAGTGTCTTCAGATTCTTCTGAACCCTCTGAACTTCCTCAGTATCATAAACCCCATGAATAACCCAAGAGGAACCATCCTTTGAACCAGTAGTGGAAAGGGAGATAGACTTACAGTTAGAGGATTTGACTTTGAATTCTGCCCATTATTTATTCCATTACTTTACATAATATATAGCCTCCAACACAGGATTTATTTATTATAAACCCTTTACCTTCCATCTCAGAATCAATTCTAAGCATCAATTCCAAGGCAGAAGAGTGGGCAGGGCTAGGCAATTGGGGGTTAACCCTCTGGTTCTGTGGGCAGGAGAGAGACACTGGAATTTATTGAATGGGGACAGGGTGTGACATGACTTGACCATGACTTTAAGAAAATCATTTTGGCAGTTGTGGGAGTTTAGATTGGAATGGGGTCCCAGGATCACAGAGCTGGAGAGTGTCTGAGGGTAGACCTGAACCCAGGATCTCCTGTTTCTCGGTTTGGCTCTCCATTCCCTGCACCACCACAACACAGAACTAAAAAAAAAAAAAAAAAAAAAAAAAAAAAAAAAAAAAAAAGATATTATGTAAAACTAGACCTTGCAGAATGAGAGGTCCATACTTTCTTTATTTCTCTCTCTTAATGAGAAAGAGGCTTTTCAGCTCAATCTCTTGAGGACCTTCTTCTCTGCTGTTGTCTGCATTCTTCCTCTCCTTTGGGCATAAGGGTCAGATTGAGTCTAAAAACCCTCCAGCCTCACAGGGGCTCCAATAATTTCATTCTTTAGGGCAATTAGGGCACATCTAAAGGAGCATGAATTTCAAGTTTAGATGTTAGCATTGTCCCTAAAGCTGAAATATCATTCAGTCATTTCCATTTTTTTTCCTTTTTTCTTCTAAATCTTTCTCAGTCAAAATGAGAGGGCCTTAGAATGGACTGTCTGTGAGATATGAAACATGCTGTCCCTGCATGTACTCTCATATTCTTAGCATTGTGGAACATAATCAGAAAGACAACAGAGCAGGAACTCTCTTTAACCCAAAGGATTGAGTTGAACAGGCTCTTTTTATTTCTCCTTTTACTATTTTTGCAAAAGGTTGAAGTCCAGGGCTCTGAGCATCTGACCTGAAGTGTTATTGCTAAATGAGATAATTGTAGGAAAGAGAAGTAATCTGGTTAACGATTGTAAAATGAAATTGATAATTCTGTTTACTGGGTTCTGAGGAGGCGGAGGGAAGTACTGTGAGTTTGCAAGTAGGATGGTATTTTGCTCTCTGAGGGCCCAGTCATTCATGGGCCCTACCCTTGATGAGAACTTTCCTTCCTTTTTCCTCTTCTTGTCTGCTTTGCTATTGAATTTTTATGTATTTGTACTAAAAATTTTCTATATGTATATAGTTGACCCTTTCTGGTACATGAGATAACTCTATCCCCTTTTGCTCTTTCTTCTTGTTACACTTGTTTTAAAAAATATTCCTGAATGGGATAGAATTAAATGTGTGATTCTCGAAAGTAAAGCATTCAGTTTATACCTCCCAAGATTTTCAAAAGTAAAGCAACCAGTTTACATTCCCTAACCCCCACTAAAAATGAAATATGTAAACAAGTCTGTTTTTAGCTTCAAGGAAGTCCAGGACCAGACTTTTTTTTAATTGCACAAAACCATATTTTATTTTGCCATTTAAACATCATCACACAATCCTATTCTGAATGACAAATGTTAATTAAAAACAAAGCAAAAATAAAAATTCACAACCTTAATTACCTAGGTTTGTCATTGAAAGAGGGGCGATGAAGAAAACTGCTTTTCTTACAGGCTTTTCGCAAATGTCATATTTTCTCTTTTAAAAAAGAAGTCAAAAATAAAAATGAAATAGCTAAAACATAAACTCATAAAAAGGAATTTTACGGAATTGTCAGCAATATTAAGAAAATACTGACTAGTCAGTTTCATTACAGTATTACTCAGATCCAGAGCTTCTCCCCTCCCTCCTCTGACTCTATATTCCCTCCCACTATCCTGGCCAGAAACAGAACTGGCATGTTCAGAGACAGAGATAAGGACAGTATTGCCAGTGAAACAACCATCTGAACCAGAATTACTGCATTTTCCCTGTGTCTCCTCTCTTCTTCCCCACACAAGTTTCATTTTTCAAACCTAGACTATAAGTGACAAAGAGGAAAGAGGGACAAACCTCTAGATGCTGGGAAAAAATAAAGAAAAGCCAAACTATACCCAAAGAGCTGTCATTTATTTCCCCCCGCCCCCCAATGAATATTGTTAAAGAAAAAGGATGATATAAAGGATACTAGACTAACTGGGGCTGACAGGCTATATAATCTGAGCCTGCCAAGCTGGCTCAAGATCCTCAGGGGGTAGATGGGTCTAGGCTAAGTGAGAGATGAGGTTGCCTGGGTGATCACCAAGTGTGCTAGTAATCCCCAGAATTTATAAAATTCAGTTTAGCCAAGCCTATCCCTCTTTACCAGTGTCCAAGCCAAAGTATCAAGTGGGAGTTGTATGTATGTTCACCAACTCCTCTAGGTTTTTGGCTTGGGGTTGGGTTTGATGGTAAAAGGCTGTTTTGGGTTGGTGTTGATGTGCTAAATGGATAAAGCTATCTTCTGACTGCAGTTTGATAAATCCCTTTCTTTATAGCTGTAGATGTTTACTAATCAGGAAAGGAACACCAATCTTCTCTTGGGTTAAACTATAACAGGATTTATTGCTTATCTAAAGGGTTAGAAACAAGGAATAAGGATATAGGTTTGGGAATGCTATACTATGTCTAATTAAGTTAAGGTGATCTGAATCTATAGGTAACAGGTTGATAACAGGCTGGAGATTCTTCTTCCTCTCTCAATCCTTGGTCTGACTCAGCCTTGGTGCAAACCAAAGGACAGGGAAGGGTAATGATGTTCTCTTATGTAATGAAAAAGGGTAGCTATAATAATAGGAGGCTATAAAGAGGAAGGTATGGGCCAGTCCCAGTGTCTATGGGCTTGAAATACTGAATGTAAATGTATGAAGGATCCTCCACCCAGGCTAGCAGTGAGATAGGAGAAACTCTCTCTTGCTAGGAACCAAGCTCCTTTAAGTTGAATATTCTATAGCCCCTGTCCTGATAAGGAAATGACTCCTATTGGTGTATGTAAGAATCAGACAGGAAGGGAAATATGGCACTTCTTTTTTAACAGTAAGGAAGTTATTCCTGCTTTAGCACTTCAGAATGTTCAGGTAGCTGCCCCTGCTTGGCCTTAGATGAAGGTAGGCAATAACAACAAGTTCTTAGATTAAAAGCCAAGGGGTTTATTGACAATGAGGTATAGGTGAAAAGGGATTGGAAGGAGGGTTAGGTAAAACTAAGAACTAAAGGACAGTTAACTTCTCAGACTTAGGTTTAAAATGCAGAAAGTTCTTTCTTGTATGCTCCTCTGCTGACCCAGGGCGGACATGATGTGGTCTCTTTTGGGAATAAATAAAATTATTCTCTTGCTAAAAGGATAGTTTGGTTGTGTGTTATTATTTGTGTTGTGATGTTAATATTTGGCCTGCAAAGTTAGTTTGATCCTACCTAGCTTATGAAACTATCCACGTTCCCACTCCCTTTACCCTGGGTCCCCAAACTGAAAGAGGTAGAAAGGAAAGTGACCCAAGTCAGAGTCTGCCAGCTCTTTTATACCCTGGCTTCCAACTGCCAGGTGGCACAAGCCCCCTGGCTCATGCCAGGTTCTTGTGTTATTTAAATAAGTTCTGGGGTTCCATTTAGATGTATTTGGGGCTCATTTGAGCCTTAAGATATGTAGATATATAACAAACTTCCTGTGGATTTTTTGGGGACTTTGGAAACTACATTTCCCATGATTCCTCTTATAAAAATGGAGGCAGACAGGAAGTGTGATGATGTAAGAGAATGATATAAGACTCCTGGGATCATTGGAGGTTGTCTTTTTTGCTACCTGAGCTGGCTCCCTGGCGTGCGAGACTAGGAAGATGGGTGGAGATACAGACAATCAGCATTTTTAAGTATAGTCAGGCATGGTCATATATAGATATATTACCAACATGGCCATGGCAATTAAAATATTAATTTCCCTCATAATATCAGCCTTTATCATTTTTAATTGTTACAGTCTATATTCTAACTAGGGCAAACTGTCAACTTGCCCCATGAAAATATGGCAGTATCATTTTCCATATTACACTTAGCAGCTGTGGTGTTATTATCTCTCAGCTCTATTAGTATCAGTTGAAGTGAACTTCCTATGGCACTGAGGTATGGATGCTGGATTTACAAGTTTATAGCCTACTCTCCCTCAACCACCCTCTTCCCAGAATTCTCTACTCAAAACTGAGACCCTGCGTGGTGCAGTCCAAGGGTATTTATGGAGGTGGTCCCAACTGTCTTTTGGCCTTGGCTCATGCCACCTGGGTGAATTCTAAGTCCTTTAACCAATGATCCTGTCATTCAAGTTGTTCTCCATCTTGTCCCAGAAATTCCTTATTACAATATCCATCTTAAGTATTATGTGACTTCAGAAAACCAATCTAAATAAAGGGGAAGGTAAATTTAGGATTTTGGGGATAACAGTTTCTTCTTCCTTCTATGTACCATTTTAGTCTCATTCAGGTACCCTTCCAAAGAGAATATAGGGATCTCCAAGATGGACTTAGGTTTACCTTTCTAGTCTGCAGGAGCAGAGTTTTTATCTCACTTCAAGGATGTTGTCAGGGCCCAAGAAAGGAGGAGACAGCCCAGCTGGAGCTGCTCCTTTATCTCTTCTTACCCGTGACAATTTAGGGTGATACTCTTACCCCCTCTCATGTGATGTACTCATGTATCTTGTTATTTTGGGGGTAGACTTTAAGCCTAAATTGTGAGTCCTAGCCCCCAGATATCCAAGGAAACCAAGACAGATAGATGGCTTTTGTCAATCAACTTTGTCACCCAGCTAGTATTTGACACCATCACTGAATTTAAGACTTCCAGCCTCTGGGTCCCATGCTCTATCTATTGCAGCAACCAGTTGCCTTATAGTTGTTCTGGTATTATTTTCTTCTTTGGGGTTTAATTCCTGGGCTTCTCTTAAACCACAGTATTTCTTCTTTCTATTCAGAGCTCTCTCCTGTTTACTCATACATATAACCCCAGTTTCTGAATTGTGATTTGATGCCAGGACTAGGCTCTGTCCCCTTTTATATACCTGCATAGGCCATTTGGTGTTTTTCCCCTCTCTTTTCTGGAGGCTGCTGTTATTGTTCCACAATTATGGATAGGATAGCTGAGAATGGGTCCCACCTTTTGTTGCAATTTCTGGCTTTTACCTCCAACTTCTGGAGTCTCAAGTCAGATACTAATCCAGGCTCCGACTCTCCTACTGCAATTCCCAATTTTGAGTTGCCTCTTTCCCTTGCTGTGCCCCTGAAAGGGCCCTGTGACATGTTGGAGATTGTGCTGGTTTCAGTATTCCTGGAAACTCCCTTTTTCCCCCCTCCGCCCCCCACCTCAATATACCTGGACTGCTTGGGCACTGCTCTGCTCCTATTTCCTGCTGTGCTTATAGCAAGAGCATTGTCTTAAAGCCTCATGGAGGGCTCCAGCAATGGGCACACTGCACTCCAGTGAAAATGGTCAATCCAATGATAATATAGGTAATCTTAAATATATATTTCCAGTCCAGCAGTTAATTAAATGATGTGACTAAAGGATTTACAAGAATGAGGACAATGAAATTATTTCTGAGGAGAATGATATACCAATTTGGATTTGTCTGTTTAAAAAAAATAGACATTCAAACTCTCTCTGCTCTCTTGCACTGTTTATTTTATTTTATTTATTTATTTTATTTTTATTTATTTTAAACCCTTAACTTTTGTATATTGGCTTATAGATGGAAGAATGGTAAGAGTAGGCAATGGGGGTCAAGTGACTTGCCCAGGGTCACACAGCTGGGAAGTGTCTGAGGTCGAATTTGAACCTAGGACCTCCCGTATCTAGGTCTGACTCTCAATCCACTGAGCTACCCAGCTGCCCCTTGCACTGTTTACTTTAGATTGGGCAAGGGGAAAGAAAAAATGTTGTCTTAACTATCTGTTTGGTTTGAATGTATTTTTTTAAACCCTTACCTTCCACCTTAGAATCACTACTGTATATTGGTTCCAAGGCAGAAGAGTGGTAAGGGTTAGACAATGGGGGTTAAGTGACTTACCCAGGGTCATACAGCTAGGAAGTGTCTGATTTCAGATTTGAACCCAGGACCTCCTGTCTTTAGGCTTGGATCTCAGTCTACTGAGTTACTCAGTGTAAGAGGGAGATTTTAGATATTTTATAGATATATATTTAAAGTGTGGCCACCAGGAATCAATAATTCAGTTTGATTCCATAATTAAAATAGACCCGTCAGGATCGGGTTTAAGGTAGTTTATTTACAATTAGGAAGGTAAAAGGTAGGAAATAGAGAGAGGGAGAGGCTTGTCCAGGCCTGAAAAGGCCTGGACAGAGAGAGAAGGTTAAAAGGCTAATTAAACTAGGCTACAAGCCACAAGACCTTAGAAATCAGAAAGGCTATAAGCCTACTTAAGGTAGAGTTTGGAAACGCCACCAAGGTAGGCCAAGGAAGTCAGCCTAACTTACCCACATGACAATTCAGAGTGTAAGCAGTCTGAGGTCTCAGCAGAGCACCTCCAGCACCAAGTTCAAAACCAGAACTGCCTCCCCAGGAAGTAACCAACATACTTGAAGAGATAGTGTCTCTCATCACTTCCTGTGGGCCCACCTCTAATTCAAGTGGACAAATGGTAGCCTCTACACTGATTTGGACTGCCCAAAGGGCAGTCCCTTGTTCTTGATTTGTTACTTATTGTAACGTGTGGGTAACTCATCTCCCCTCCCTACTGAGGGAGGTGGGGATGATATAATCTCTATGCCTAGGGTAAGTAGAGTTTGACTATGAATGGGCTAGAGCTAATTCCATTTACACAATCCCCCCTGATGATAATATTGGGTGCCTAGTCACCCCAAGTGATCATTTTACATAATCATCTTATACCCATAAAGGTCTTCTAACTACAATAGTTAGAGATAAGAGGGGAATGGAAAAGAGGGAGAGCAAAACCAATGTTTTACTAAGCTGATTGACAAGAAACCAATGGGGGGCAGTCCCCTATTGGTATAACATGTACAATTAAAGTAGCTGTTCAAACCCATCAGTCCATTCATTTGTACCCCAAAGTTCATTCTGGATTGCTTGATGCAACAAACCCATCAGTTCAATCAATTGCAACCCAAAGTTCATTCTGGATCTCTCGATTAAATGTAGATTCTTCAGGCATCTCTCTGCAAACAGTTCATTCTCTGGATTAAGGAACCAGCAAGTTTCTTTCCCTGAGAATTTTTCTCAAACAAAATCAGAAAATTAAATTTTTGGATTTAATAAAAATACAATTAAATCTTGGATTTTATAAAAATAAAATCCCCCCCCCCCCCGACATGGGAATTTAAAATAGAAATACCCAGATCAGCTCAAGTTACATGGTTGAGTTATGGGGTTGTATGAATCAATCCAAAAGAAAAAACAAAAGTATAAAAACTATATGTCTTTATCATTTTTAATCTTAACACCAGCTCCTCCCAGGTTTGAATATATTTTTTTGGTTGTTTAGAGTGCTGTTTTCCTTGTTAGGACCAAACACATTTCAATAAAATTTATAAGCCAGTATAAAAAGACAAAAGCCACTGGATATAACAAAGAAGTGAATATATGAGGGGAGTGACTGTGAGGAGATAAGAACTAGGTTGTGAAGCTAGGGACTGCTTCTGGTCTTTATTGAACCTACAATAGACCATTCAGAGCCCATTTGGCAGTTATTCAGTCAAAGAGTTTATGTGTGTATCTGGAGACTTTAAATGAAAAGACAATAAGGTTTCTATCTGAACCTTTAGGTAATAAGGATCTAATACATTTGTTGAGTAGGAGAGTGGCATGGCCAACCTTGGACCTTATAATAATGTCTTTGGTCACTATATAGGCAATGGTTGGGAGGAGGGAGAGACTTGAATCTGAGAGAACCATTACTCTAATAGTCTAGACCAGTGATGGTGAACATTTTAGAAGCATGGGTGATGGGGAAAATGTCCTCAGGAGCCTATGGGAAGAGGGAGGGGACCAGTCTGACTTCTCATCCCCCTGATTTTCTAGTAATGAACTCTGGTGAACTCTCTGCTGGGGTGACAACATGTGTGCCCTCAGAGAAGGCACTGAATGCCTCCTCTGACATGTGTGCCATTGGTTCACCACTGTGGTTCTAGGCAATGAGCGATGAACCAAGGCAGTAGATGTGCAAAGGGGGAGAAGGGAGCTCAGAGAGATCCTGGGGTAGAAGAAGCTACTAGTTCTGGCAAGTGAGTGGGCATATGGAATAAGTGAGGAGTTGTGGATAATACTGAGGTTATAAACCTGGTTAAATGAGAAGATGGTGGTACTCTTGAAAGAAAAAAAGGAAAGTTCAGAAGAAGAAGAGTGGACTTTAGGGGGAAGATAATGAGGGCAGTTTTCAAAACGTTGAGCTTGAGATGTGTATGGGACATTAGAACTCAGTAGACATACAAAGACTGGAAATATGCTTCTGGTAGTTGTCAGCTCAGAGACCATCATTAAACATATGGGAAATATTGACTTGTAGTTGTTAGAGAGCTAGTCTCAGATTCAGGAAGATTAGGGTTCAAATCCTTCCTTAGACACAAACTGACTGTTCCCTTCAGCAAGTCCCTTAACCTCTCATTTTCTCAGGGCAAAACTACATGATTATAAATTGCACATTAGAGGTAGTTCTTTATTGGTGGAGGGAGCTTTTGGGAAAATATTATTATTATCATAGCTATATGTTCTTGATTATTTAATATCCAATACCTTTCTTTGATTTAAAAAAAAATTAAATGTCACCAAGTCTGGCTAAATACCTCTTTAAGCTATACTTTGGGTGGTGGTAGGGAAGTCTCACTTTAGTCTTTGGTTATCTTTTCCTATAAATAACGTCTCTTTATTTGAAAATTCTTTCACTTTCTGTTCTACAGCTTGGCCTATTCTACTCTTGGAGGCTACCCAGAAGGCAGAAAAGTCCAGGGCAGAGGAAGCTTCAGGCCAGTGAAAGGCTGACTGTAGCCAGCTTCCCTGAAGACAGAGGGGCTTAGAGCCCAGGCACCTGAGAGGGAGAGCCCACAACGGTGGTTTGCAGAACAAGGTTGGTGGGAAATGAAGGGCCACAGGCATGCTGGGGGAGGGGAGAAAGAGAGAGACAATAAAGTTCAGACTAAACTTGTCATATGAAGAGTGAAAGAGACTCATAGGAGGTTGGTTACCTTTGGGACATTTTAGGCCAATCCACTCATTGTGAAAATGAGGAATCTAAGTTGTGTAGAAGAGAAGGGAGTTAGCCTGCATTAATAGTGGATTTAGGACTCAGAGTAGGAGAGACAAAGAAACAGAAAGAGCCAAAGGAAGCACAGTTAATCAATCAGTAAACATTTATTAAGCATCTGCCATGTGCAGAGGCATCATAGGATGTGCTAAGGCAACCCAGACAATAATGGAGTCCATGCCTTGTAGAGAGAGTGAGAGAAAGAGATGAAAGGAGAGAAGTAAGAGGAGTGACATACAGAGGTAGTGAGCCTGGGCTAACAGAAATACAACAGAAAGAAATGGAGAGAAATGAGGGTGGAGGAAGAGCGAGAGGGAAAGGAAGAGAGACAGAGACAGAGAGAGAGAGAGAGAGAGAGAGAGAGAGAGAGAGAGAGAGAGAAAGAGAGAGAGAGACAGAAAAGAGAGAGAGAGAGAAACAGACAACACTGGCAGAGAGAAATTAGAAAAGAAAAGTCAAAGAAGATTAGCAGGTAGCAAAAGAGAAAGAAAAAGAGAGACTCAGATTGAGGAATTTCAGGAGAGTCAGAGTAATTAGGGAATAATGGAGATCAGAATTTTGGGGGATATCAAGTATTTCAGGCAGGCATAACCTTCAAGGGGGCTCTGGGGCACCTATGTGACCCTCATATAGGGTAATAATGTATTCTCATTTCCCTTTCCCCTTCTTCCTCTCACCAAGTCTTTAAAGGGTCTATGAGTGGTTCATTTACTCGTGGCTCTTCAGGGCTTGGCTTTGCTCCACCCCCAAGCACCCCCATCCAGGAAAGTTATCTTTAGTCTTTTCTTCACTGGTTGGGCTTGTCAGATCAAGTTCATTTATTTCCTCTGATACTGTGTCTTCTTTGGCCCCTGTGAAAAGGAATTTTCGGAGGTAGAAGGGAAAGGTAGAATAGAAAGGGAAAGGAAGGTAGGGGAGCCCGAGGAAGAGAAGCCAGGGTAGCCCTCAAGCCCAGGAGGGGAAATTGACCTGAGCTCTTTGGAGCTCAATAAAGATTAGGTAGCACTTGTTAGAATAGCTAGGTTTATTTAGATTAGAAAAGGGAAGGTCTAGGGAAGCTAGGTGGTAGATCTCTGAAAAAAGGCACCAAGAGAGAGCTCAGGGGCAAGAGAGTCTCCAGGGTCCAGGTTCGAGAGAGAGAGCCGAGAACCAAGAAAGTGTCCCGAGAGAGAGAAAAGGCGCCCCAAACTCTCTTTTTTTACTTTCCACAACACCTCCCACAAAGGAAGTGGGAGGTGTCAGAGGAAGTTATAGCAGGGAGTCCTAGGATACATAGTCCCCCAGGACTTAGAATATTTTTAAACAACACACCCCTTATGGGAAAGGGAGGGGTCTGAAGAAAAGAAACAAAATCTCTATGTGTTTGGAGTTTGTCTGTGTATAAGACATGACATTCCTGTCTCCAAATCAGTGCTTATCTTTGTTAGGGGAATGCAGTGTCTTACAGTAGGGAAAAGAGGGAAAAATTGTCACTGATATTTCTCTTTCTTCCCTTCCTCCTTCTCTCTGTTTCTTTCTCCCTCTGCCCATTTTTTCCCTCTCGCCCTCACTCTCTTTTAGTGGTTTCTCAACATTTTCAAGAACGAGGAATCTCATTTGGTTTCAAAAAACTTCTTCCAATCCCATGTAGTAGTAATTGTACTTTTAATATCTGCTGATTAAGAAAACACATGATAGGAAAAAGCTATAGTGAATCCAGTGATGCTCCCAAATGAATTTATATCATATTGATGATAGCATCAACATCTATCTGACAAATAGTAATATAATTGTTTACCATTATTTGGTTATGGGAGACAATGATGTATTTCTATCATATTGAGTCATTTATTGGGAGAGAAACAAAAAATAACAATCCTGACAGTGATCTAGAACTTTAAATTCTACTGAGTATAGTACATACTGCCTTTCATTTGATTTGAGAAAGAGCCATAGCAATAGACAGTTGATTTACTCCAACCCCATGATGGTACAGAGTGCCTGAGAGGGAAAGTGACTTCTTCCAACTTACCAAGGGAGGCATTGGTGGAGCTGGGACTTCTAGGCAGACAGAAATGGCATGAAGCAAAGAGTAAGAAAGAGAACCAGTGACAACACAGGGGAATAGAGGGACACAGTCAATGAGTATGGCACTATGGTACCTGCCATATAGGATTACATTGGCATATATTCTTTTTTTTTTTTTACACAAATGTTATATTTTCTCCATATACATGTAAGAACAATTTTTGGCATTCATTTTTTGACATTGTGAGTTCCACATTCTTTCTTTCCCTCCATATCCTCTCCCCTTTCTGAGATGGTAAGCAATTTGCTATTGTTTTTTTGTGCTATTATACAAAATCTATTTCCATATTCATTAACAAATTAAAAAAATAACCCATTAAGAAAATAAAGTGAAGAATAATTTGCTTCCATCTGCCTTCAGACTCTATCAGTTCTTTAACTGGAGGTGGACACCATTTTTTATCATAAACTCTTTGGAGTTGTCAGATCATTGAAATAACTTTTTAAAAAACTTTTTAAAATGTTCAGTTCCTCATTCTCTTCCTCTCTTCTTTCCCTCTTTCACATTTTAGGAGGGTAAGTACAATTACTAATGCATGGGGTTGGAAGATGTTTTTTGAAACCAAATGGGAATCCTCATTCTTGAAAATGTTGAGAAACCACTAAAATAGAGGGAGGGAGAGAGGGAGAGAAGAAGGGACAGAGGGAGAAAAGGAGAGAGAGAGAAGAAGGGAAGGAGGAAAGAGAAACATTGGTGACAATTTCCCCCTCCTTTCCCTCCTATAAGACACTGCATTCCCCTAACAAAGAAATAAAGCTATCATACCTTTATGACAATTAAAATTTCTAAGTGACATTTCCAGGTAAGAAAATAAATTTGTTGATCAAGCTAGCAATGAACAATAATTTAGTTGATCTATGACCAATCTTGGCAATCAAAGACAAAGAAGTTCTGCTGTGTGGGTCATTAAATATAATTTTTGAAGCTCATTATTCAACCCTACCTTAGACAACCCAAGACATCTCTAATTGGTGAATAGCTAATGAGTAAGTGGTCCATCATTCTCTCAATCTTCCCCTGCTTTGTTGGTTGATAATTGAGAATTACTTGCCTCAGTTTGTGATCAGGTCCTTTCTGGACTCTGATCAGAGAGTCAAGGACCCTGTATGCTCTTGTAGACACTCCTGGTCTACCCTTGTTCCTATTTACTGGGCAAAATAAAACCCATAACCTCACTTTTCTATCTCCCTACAGTAGAAGATGTGTCTGAGGAACAAATCTGTGAGTAGGTCCTAGGGACAAATCTAAGCTTCAATTCAAAACCTAGTAATAGAAAAAAATTCAATATATAGAAATAAATAATTTCATTCCCCTCTTTGAATGGAGTCACACATTCATTCCCCTCTTTGACGGGAGTCACACACACACACACACACACACACACACACACACACACACACACACAGGACACCTTAATGAATCACTACACACTACAGATATGATATTTGTAAACTTAGTATTGATTCAGGGTACAAAAGGAATAAAAAATAGATGAGCGTAACTATGAGGCCAGAGTGTGTTTTTTTTTAGCATGATCCTAACTAGAAGATTAACTAAATATAATGCTAAAATGTGATTTGTTGACACCTTGACCAAGATCCATTAAGGGGACCCTCCTCTTCTGGTATGTAAGTCTTAAACAAATAAACAGTGCTTTGGGAAGAAATGAACAGGGTGGTAATCCAAGCCCTGTTGTTCAGTCCATTATATCTAAGGACTTAGACTCATGATGCTGCTGCCTGATTTTTGGGGACATCTTTTTTGTTTTCATCTTCTCCTTCTTAGATCTTCAGGAATCATGCTAACTCTCAGAGCAATTTCTCTGGCAGCTCTGCTTTTATGAGTCAAGGTTGCTGGTAACATCTTTCTCTAAAATTTCTTAAAAAATAATTCTTAATAGAATTTAGTACAGGAACTAAAATTTTGATTTGCTAATAACTAGGTCATGTAATGAGAGATAACTGAAACATTGTGGTTTTAATCTTATTAATATGAAGGACACCCAATTATGAACCTCTGCTCTAGAGGATTTGCATTTTCTTTACTCTTTTCTGCTCTTTATCTCTAAACTAAGTATTGGTTTTTGAAACTACCAACAACAGACTGAAAGGATAATTTAAAATAATCTATGAGGATCTAACTTTTTAGAAACAGCTTCCTAGTAAAATTTTTTGATACATATAAACCTGATTTTTACAACTTGGCATTAGAACATGCTCAAAAGCTTTGTATATGCCATTAGAAACAATTATATTTGGTGCATATAGTCATTTGATCTTCCTCAGAAAACTTCCACTATAAATATTTACTTTAGTTATTCATTTTTATCTTCTCATAGCAGGGTGGGCTCAGGAGGATCAGATACCTCTAAAGATTTAATCCTACAACACATAGATAGTAACACTTTTTGCAAATAAGTGGCTTCTATGCCTAGGTTAGATAGGCACACAGATGAATTTACCCGGAAGGTGCTTACCCTCTTATTGTAACAACAAACATGGGATCAGATGTGTATAAATGCTAGGCAGAGGCAGCTAGGTGGCTCAGTGAATAGAGAGCCAGGCCAGGAGAGGGGATGTCCTGGGTTCAAATATGGCCTCAGACACTTCATAGCTGTCTAATTCTGGATAAGTCACTTAATTTCTATTGCCTAGCTTTTACCACTCTTCTCCTTGGAACCAGTACTTAGTAGTGATTCTAAGACAGAAGGGTTTTTTTTTAAAAAGGCTAGACAAATTATTCCACATATTAAATAAATGATTTTAAAGTATTATAAAATATGTTCAATTACTAACCAAATAATCTGGATAATATGACTAATGAAATAATCTGGATAATACACCTACAGAGACCACCATTATTAGGTCCTCTCCAAACCCTTATGTAATTTGCTGGTATCAAGGAATATATCCTATAAATGAGTGTTATAAATCTTAAGTAGAATTAGAGATATCTTAGAGATAACAAAAGATAGATTATACAATATTCTTCCCTAAGATACGTAATTACATAAAAATTCTTTTAACACAGAATGGAAAATGCTTCTGATATAACCTCATTAAATGGTGGAATTATATCCTGGTTTTACATCATTGTCTCATTATTCCAGTGCCATTCTGAAATATTTGAAGGACTTCATACGTGAATATATAATAATAATAACAATAACAATAAAAACAATAATGATAAACCCTTATTTTCTGTCTTAGAATCAATACTGTATATTGGTTCCAAGGCAAAAGAGCACTAAGGGTTAAGCACTGGGGGTTAAGTGACTTGCCCAGGGTCACACAGGTAGGAAGTGTCTGAGATCAGATGTGAACTGAGGACTTTCTATCTCTGGGCCTGACTCTCAATCTACTGAGCTATCCAGCTGCCCCCATGAATTTACGTTTAACAATAGGCAGATAGGAAGCCCAAATTCTCATCTACTCAGTTGTGACTAGAAATATGGAAAGAACTCTGATTTCAAATTGAATAGCTTAGATCTTACATACTAGTAGCTTAGATATTTTTCAGCTTTAGCCTAGTAGATGAGAATTTCATATTTGTGTTCATACATTATCACTTGCCCCAATTATAGAGAATTGGTACAAAGTATAAAGAGGGACATGTCTATTCCCAAGAGACTGATTTTAGGGTAAGAATATAAGTTTATTGATTCTATCAGGTTTATTGGTTAGACCAGCATCATAACTGATAAAGTGATATAGATTCCATGGATCTCTCATGACCAGGGACAACCTGATCTGGGTCAGGCAGTTTAATAAATAGATTTTTAGGAGCTAATTATTCAGCCCCTCCCTTGACCATCCCAATCCAGCTTTAAGTGATAATAGTTAATTAAGAGGTGGTTCATCACACTATTTGCCCCTTCTCATCCCCAGATGTGAACAAGTAACATTTGTAGGAAAAGAATCCTTCTCCCATTTATTTATCAATCAAATTCTTTTTTAAAAAAGACATTTTTTTGGAATTTCCAAGAATGAAGAAAATGCAAAAAGCAGAAGACTAGGTAATATCTTTGACCCATATCCCAGATGCAGGAATATACAATAATTCTCCCTAATAGGAATGAATACAGCATGTGAAAAATAAATTCTCATATGATAGTGAAGGAAAATGGTACCTTAGTCTAATGTAAATACCAAACAAGAGTCATAGAGATAGCCAATTGCAATGCCCAAAATTCCATAAGCCAGGCTTAGAATCACCTCCGTGGGAACATTTTCCATTCAGGAGGAAATGTCATAGTTCAAGAAGTCAAGGCAGGAGAGTTCTATGGTAGTCCATGACAAAGTCACTCCCCCAGCTTCTTTCTTAGGACTGAACCCCTCCCGTAGTTCACAGATGTCACCTTTAAAGGGCGACTGCACTATGAATCATTGGCTCAATATCACTTCTTGATGATGTCATAAATAAAAATTAATCTAGAAGCTTATTACCAGATTTATAAGCATTTATTAGTGAAGAGAGAGAAGATAGAAAAGGGGTCTTCAGATTTTGTAACTTTAGGTAAAAATGCAATCCTCTATTGCAGTCAGCCTCCAAGCTGCCATGGCCTGATAAAGAGAGAGCAAGCTCAGAGACATTGGTTTCTTCAGCAATTGGTCCAGAGAGAATGAATGCCACTTCTGTTAGCTTTTCAAAAAGTCCCCAGCTTCTCCCTCTGTGGCAAAGTTGCATTAATGTTGGGATGCTGGGGGATGCCAGGGGACACTGGCACCGGGACTCTGGCAAGTGAAGTCGTCAGACATTATACTTGACTTTTTGACTCCTGTGTTACTCCTGGTTCTGTTCACTTCATTTTGCTTCATATAAATCTCTCCAAGTTTTTTCTGAAATCGTCCCATTTGTCATTTCTTATGGCAGAACCATTTTCCATTACAATCATATACCACAACCTGTTCTTCCTTTCCCCAACTGATGGACTTTCCTTCATTTTTGAATTCTTTGCCACCACAAAAAGAGGTGTTATAAATGGTTTTGTATAAGTAGACTCTTTTCCACTTTTTTTGATCTCTTTGGGATACTGGCCAATCATGTTATTGCTGGGTCAAAGGACGTGCATAATTTAATAGCCCTTTGGGTGTGATTCCAAATTGTTTTCCAGAATAGTTAGATTAGTTCACAATTTCACCAACAGTGTGTTAAGGTTCCAATTTTTCCAGCATCTCCTCTAACATTTATCATTTTCCTTTTTGTCATATTAGTCAATCTGATAGATATGAGATAGAGTCTTAAAAGTTGTTTTCATTTGTATTTCTCTAATCAGGAGCATTTTTCATATGACTATAGATAGTTTTAAATTCTTCTTCTGAGAACTTTCTATTCACATTCTTTAACCATTTATCAATTGGGGAGGATTTGTTTTCTTATAATTTTGACTTAGTTCTCTGTATTTTTGAGAAATGAGGCCTTTGTCAGAGACATTTTCTGTACATTTCCCCCCAGTTTTTTGTTTCTCTTCTAATCTTGATTTAATAGTCTTCTTCATACAAAACATTTAAGATTTAATATAATCAAAATTATCCATTTTATATATTGTAATGTTCTTCTTGTTTGGTCATATATTTGGTCATAAATTCTTCCCTTATCCATAGGTAAGCTATTCTGATTTCCTCTAATTTGCTTATTATATCACCCTTTATTTCTACTTCATGTGTATATTTTGAATATCTGGGTTTATAGTGTAAGGTGCCTAATTTCTGCCATAATGTCTTCCAGTTTTTACATCAGTTTTTGTGAAATAACAATTTCTCCCAACAGCTTGGATCTTTGGCTTTATTAAACATGATCTTACTATGGTCACTGACTAATATGTTTTACTTTTGATTATTTCTATGATTTATTCTTTGACCCACTTATTTTTTAGGATAAGATAATTTAGATTCCAATTAATTTTCACTCTTTCTGCTGCCTTTTGTTGAATGTATTATGCAATGTATTTTATTGTATTATGGTCTGAAAAGATGAATTTAACATTTCTGAATTTGATTGTGAGGTTTTTATGTCCTTATATATAATATGTTTTTATGAAGGTGCCCATGTGCTGTTGAGAAAAGTTCACCACAGACAGAGGCTTTCATGATGTAAAGTTCAATCACTGTCACCTCCCATCAGTGTTCACCCTGTCCTGTGACTGACTTATGTTGGTGTTAGAACATGTGAGGATACCAACATGACAAAATTGTTGAGAAAGTATTAGAGAATTTCAAGATAAAGCTCTCATTTGACATCACTCTTTGGTTCCATCTCCAAGTAGAAACTTTTCATGATTTCACTGTTGTCTTACTTGTCTTGGTCTGGAGCTCCTTTAGCTTTCTTTCTAGTCTGGCCCAGTGACTTCTTCACTGTGGCTGTTTCACCTCCGATTCTGAGGTTCTTCATGAACTGGATAAGAACGAACTCCATAATTCCCTGAGGTTGGTGCTGTGAATGCTTCACCAACTGGTAGATGCAGTGCTACCTATGTAGATAGGGATTCAGGTCTTTGGCTGCCCGCTATACCTTCCAACAGTCCTCCATGACTTCTGGTTTCTGACTAACACAGAGTATAAAACTTACTTCAATACTAGCAAACCTACTACCAAGAAACATGACATCACTGAGAAATAGCCAGTCTGCAGTAGTTCCCATTCTCACAATCATCTCCTCTTCACAGAGGTGAGAAGACCTCCTGAGGCAGAGGACAAGGAAGATCCAAAGATGTCTTGACTTCAAGGTCCAAGACCATTTCTTTAATCCTCAACATTCTTGACTTCTCTGTAGCTTTAAACCTTTTCCATTACTTTCTTCTCTCATATACTCTTGTTTTTCTAACTTTCTAACTTTTTCTAACACCATTCTGTTCTGGTTGTTTTCCTACATCTGTGATCACTTTGTCAGTCTCCATTGCTCGATTTCCATTTAGGTCATGTTCACTAACCCCTGGTGTCCCCCAAGACACTCCTGGCTCCTCTTCTTTTCTCTCTTTACTATTTTACAGTTTCATTGACTTCTATGGATTAATTTGTCTTCTCTATACAGATGATTCCTATCTTCTAGTCTTGCATCTCCAAATATATATTGGGCATCCTGAATTGGAAGTCCCATGAGCATCTTATATTCAGCATATTCAAATCTCAATTTACTGTCCTTTTCCCATAACTCCTATGCTTTTCCCTAATTCTTTCTTATCATTGAGAATATCACTATCCTCCCACTCTGACTTGTAACCTATGTGTCATTTTCAATTCCTTAGTTTTTCACTTTGTGTTCCTCTCCCACCTCCATATTCAATCTTTTCCCAGTTCCTATTGACACTCCCTTTCCAACATCTCTCATATATGTCCCAATCTCTCCACTGCAAGATGCTACAATGGATAGTTTTGGGCCTGGAGTTAGGAAGTCCTAAATCTGGTCACGGATACTTTTTAGCTGTGTGTTATCAGCCAAACCATTTAACTTCTGTTTGCCTCAGTTTCCTCAATTGTAAAATGGAGACAATAATAGCACTTACTGTGGAGGGTTCTTGTGAAGATAAAATAAGATATTTACAAAGCACATAGCTTAGGCACTGTATGAATGTTTATTCTTTTCTCTTCCTCTCCTCTTTCTTTAACATTGTCATCACCCTCACCACCTCATGTCTGGATCATTGCAATATTCTTCTATTTACTATTCCTACCTCAAGTTCCTCCCCACTCCATTACATTCTCCACTTAGCTATCAAAGTGATCTTAAAGCACAGGCCACCCTTACCCCTAATGAATCAACTTCAGTGGTTCCCTATTACCCTTGGTATCAAATATAAGATACAGCATTTAGTTTTAAAGTCCTTCAAGACCTATTACCTACATCTTTTTCCAGTTTTATTTGACATTGCTTCCATAAACATATTCTGTGTATTCCCCTTGCTCTCCTCAAACAAGATCATCCAACTGAGGTTTTACTTGTTGTCCCTAAACATGGAATGCTGTATCTCCTCAATACCATTTCCTGACCTAAATCTCAGTCAAAATACAACCTTCTTTCAGGATCCTTTCCTGATCCTCTCATTATTATTGCTTTATCTTTTGTTTCCCCTAGTAGATTCTCAGTTCCTTGAGGGTAAGGATTGTTTGAACTTTCTTTATATTCTAATAATTTAGCATAGAACCTGACACATGACAGGTCTTTAAAACTTTTTTGCTTTCTGACTGTCTGACTGGGAATAGTTAACCAAGACAAGTAGGAAAGAGTAAGAGAAGAATGATGGAGCGATGTAGATTAAGGAAAAATAGAATCAAACTGAATCAGACATAGTTGGGTGGCTGGACTCAGAGTAGCTATTAATGGTTCAGTGTTAATGTTTGAAGAGGTCTGCATTGTGGTATCCCAAGGATCTGTGTTTTGTTCTATATGATTAACATTTTTATCACTGACTTGCATAAAGGAATAGATAGCATATGGTCATCAAATTTTTTAGTGACTTAAAACATGGATTTACATATAACTAAAGTACTCAATGAAAGAATGAGGGATCAAAAGAACTTTGATAAGGTAGAGCATTAGGGTTGCATCTACTAAAATAATATTCAATAGGTCTCAATATCAAGTCTTATATTTGAATTAAAAAATCAGCTTTACAAGTACAAAATAAAGAATGTATGAGTAGACAGGCAGTACTTTTTCTGAAAAAATCTTGGAATTTTGGAAAGATGAAAAATCAATTTGAGTCAACAGTGTGATATGGCAGCTGAAGTAATTTTATGCTGCATTAAGAGATGCACAACTTCCAGGAATAAGGCAATAACAGTCCCATTGTACTTTGCCTTTACCAGAGCTCATCTGGATGATTACGTTGAATTCTGAGTGCCATGACTTAAAAAGGACCTTGATTTGCTGGAGAGTATGTAGCAGAGGGAAAGGAGGGAGGATGATGAAGGACCATGAGTGAATGTCATATATGGATCTAGTGAAAAAACTGTACCTAAGAATGGGCACACATTCAAAGAGTCTTCAAATTTTTTGAAGGACTGTCATGTGGATCACGGATTACACTTATTTCATCTGAGTGCTGAATGTAATACCAAGTGTAATCTGTAGTTAAGAAGTCAAATTTAGTCTTTTAAAATGTATTTGTTTTTAAAACATTCTTTTCTTTTTAAATTTTGAATTTCAGTTTCTCCCTCCCTCCTACTTTCATCACCACCAATTGAGAAGACAAGCGATATGATTTGCATTATTCATGTGAAATCATGCAAAACGAATTTCTGTATTAGCCATCTCATAAACCTCCTTCTGATAAAATTAAAGAATTTGAGAAAATTATACTTCGATTTGCACTCAGAGTTCATCAGTTCTCTCTCTTTAATGGTGAATAGTATTTTTTTTTATCATGAGTCTTTTGCGATTTTCTTGGCTCATTGTATTGATCAGAGAGAGAAATCTTTCACAGCTGATTGTCATTGCATGTTTGTTATTGTGTACAAAGGTCTCCTGGTTCTTCTCACTTCATTTTGTATCAGTAACCACCTTCTCACCCTTTCTTAAAATGCAATAGTACTCAATTGTAACTTATGCCACCATTTGTTCAGCCATTCCCCAAATGATGAACATCTCCTCAATTTCCAATTCTTTGATGGTACAGAAATATAACTATACATATAACTATTTTTGTACTTATTGGTCTTCTCCATTTCCCTTTGGTCTCTTTGGTGTAAGACCTAATAGAGGCATTGCTGGATTGAAGAGTATGCTTTTTGGGCTTTTTCCTTTCATAAGCACTTTGGGCTTAGTTCCAAATTGTTCTCCAAAGAGGTTGGACGAGTTCACAACTCCACCAAAAGTTTATTAGGAAATTTATTATCCTTTATTCTCTCCAACATTTTTCATTTCTGATAATTGCAAACTTCAGAGTTGTTTTAATTTGCACTTTTTAATCAATATTTATTTTGAGCATTTTTTTCATATGAATATAGATATCTTTAGTTTTTTTTTCTTCCTTAGAACCACCTGTTCATGTCTTTTTACCATTTAACAACTGGGAATGGTTCTTATTTTTCTAAATTTTGTCCAGTTCCCTATATAATTGAGAGATAAGGACTTCATCAGAGTAACTTGCTATAAAATATTTTTGATATTGTTTGTCTGTTGTGTAGTTTAACAAAATGTATTTTCCCAGATTATCTTTTTTTTTTTTGAAATTTTTTGTTCATTTATTCTATATAATTATTAACACATATTAACATTTCTAGGCAGATCACTCACTCTCTTTCCCTCTC
The DNA here is from genome assembly GCF_016433145.1 of Gracilinanus agilis. NCBI lineage: Eukaryota > Metazoa > Chordata > Mammalia > Didelphimorphia > Didelphidae > Gracilinanus > Gracilinanus agilis. The sequence continues at coordinate 85,712,379 of NC_058132.1, forward strand.
CTGAGCTCCAGTAGTATACCTCTGCTCA
>NC_058132.1:85712906-85734729 GCF_016433145.1 Gracilinanus agilis
AGAGAGAGAGAGAGAGAGAGAGAGAGAGAGAGAGAGAGAGAAGGGGACATTGGTAGTATGGGAGGAAAGGAGAGGAAATGGGAAAGGCAGGAGGAGGAGGAAGGAGGGATCTGCTGGAGAAGGCAGGGGGGGAGGAGATTAAGAGTAAATGGAGATGACTGCCTTTGGCAAGCAGAAGGGCTACATCACCATCCAAGAGTGGAGTGAAAGGGACAGTAGGAAATGATTATAGAAGGATATGAGATGGAGAGGAGTGAACAAAAGGATGGTCTTTGCAAATGGTCTCTATTTATATTTCAGGAAAATATGAGGCAAAGTCCTCAGCTGAAAGGGTAGGGTGGAATTTTGTAGGAAATTTGAGCATAGGAGAAAATTTCTAGATAAGCCACTATATAGAAGAATAATAAATCTCCTGGGAAGAGGAGTAAGACTGCCTTACTATCATGAACAATTGAAATTATGTAAGATGAATTTGTAGTGGATTCAGTCAGTAGTTCAATGAGAATCTACAGTTCCATTCAGTAGCACATGAGTAGGTAAAAAGGAGATAGTAGTAATTCAGGGTTAGGTTGCCAAGGCATGAACAGCAATAGGTTGGTTCTCTGTTATTTATTCAGTCTCGTTTAATGTCATTTTATTTTTTAATCTTTAATATCAAGTTCTGATGATAACTACATTGTAATTTTTGTCTGATTGTACTATGTCTCCTATATTCATATTTACAAAAAATTATTTCTATGATAACAATTACTCAAAATACTCTATATTCAGGATCCTGGGTGTCTCTGAGAATTATTATTTATTCAGATCATTCAGCACATCTTGCTTGGTGATTCTGGTCCAAGCATCAGGAATCTGACCTCTGCCCTTGAATCTGAACTTGTAACGATCTTCTAATTGTGACCTGAAGTGACACACAAACCATTTCCAGTGTGGCTGAGCAGATGTGTCTGGAATGATGCTCCATGTGGCATATTCACCACCTGCATCACGATAAGACTTATACAGGAAAGACTTATCTTTATCACTAGAAGGATAAAATGAAAAATCACTTGCTACATGGCTGGTACATAAATCAAGTGAAAACTCATCAGTATTGTGCCAATGTCTGCCAATGACAGCGTTAGAACGATGGAAAGGGACACTGTGGTCCTCACTATGATCTTTGACTGTATTTGTACAGATTGCCTTGCAAAAGGGACATTGCTTCCAGCAGCCACTGAGCTGCTCACAGAGCATAACTTGAATCTCAGGTATGGCTCTCTCTATAAATACATTCTCACAGGCCTTTCCTACATTTTGGATTGTGGTATCCAGGTGTTCATTCATGACTTCTCTGAGGAAATCTATGTCAGTTATCTTCTGGTGTTCAATGCTTCTTAAATCACCTCTTGGAAAGGACAAATAACTCCCTAGCTTATTACACAATGTGTCCAGCCACACACAAGCAGAATTGTTTTGATCCTTAGCTACCAGAGTTGACTCCTGAATAGCAGAGAAGATGATGTGCTTAAAATAGTCCAAATTGTAACTTAAAATATTCAATTTCTCATTTCCTCTATTTCCACAGTATGCTTCAATCTCTTTCTTAATGTAATTTTTGAAAAAACCTTCTGGTTGATGGATATATTGCCAATAATGCTCAAAATTTTCTTCCTTAGCCAGAGAGATGAGAATATGTTTTTCCAGGTTGGATCGGTTTCCATTGAAGGCAGGACAGTTAGCCCTAATCTCCCCAGCAAGGTCAAGGGCTATCTTTTTCCAGATTGCTATAGGAAGGGAAGCAGTGAGCTTACTCCCCAGAAAGTCAGCAAATGTCGTGATGGAGGTTGCACCTTGGCAGGAAATCTTAAAGCTCATAAAGAAATCCTCTTTCTTCCTTTCTAGATATGTGTCAGGATCATGTGCTTTCTTGAATGCTTTGTGCAAATCCCAAAAAACAGCTGCTGCTCTTCGACACAAACATAAGGACAAATCCATTTTATATTCACTTGTAAATGTATACCGAGATTTATTGGATTCAGAATCAGTTTCCTTGTTTATCAATCTCAGTATTTCATGGAAATAACTTTTGTTATAATCCCTTCCCTTTTTTAAATTAGATTCAATAGTTTCTTTGACCAGAGAAATGATGTCTTGGGTAGTTTGCATTATGATCACCCTATCACTCTCTGTTATGGAGGGAGGGTAAACATTATATTTTTTCTTCATTTTGACATGTTTTTCAAAATCAATGGAAAATGTTTTCCTTCTGGAAGAAGCCTGAAGTTTGCTTATGACATTGTACTCCTGTTTAAAATAGTCTAGAAAGACATTCTCTAAATCTACCTCAATATTGGGGTCTTCTTCAGGAAGGGAACTTGAGGACACTTCATAGACCCACATTGTCCAAAGTTGGTTGAATTTCTCTCTCAGTTCATCCTCACTTAATTCTTTACCCATTACTAAGAGAGCCACATCTCTACTTCTTAACAACAGCTGTTTTTCATATTCTGATTTATATTTATCCAATTTATCTTGACTTTTCCTTGAATTAAGAAAATCAGTGGACTTTCTGGTGATTTCTGAAACAAGGGTCTCTTTAAGATTTCTAAATTTATACTCAAAATAAACCTTCCACTGAATCAGGTCTTCATTGTCTTGGTCTTCATCAAAATATCTTTGAAGTTCTTGCCTGATTGCTTCATATTTATCTGCAACATTAGCCTCAATAGAACTTCTTGTGAGATCCTGGATTTCCCCATTTTTAATCTGATTGTTCAGCTGGTTTTCCAAACACATTACATGACTTCTAAGCTGCCAGGTCCAGTTGTTATACATTGTCTCAAGTTTGCTTATGGCCATGATCTCCCTGGTATTCTTAAAGCTGAAGATGAAGTTTTCATTCACCAAGGCTTTCCACAAATCCTGGATCCGGACTTTTACATCAGACATCTTCAGGATGCTGCCCTTGGATTCTTCTTTGGCAGCCAAAATAATTCCTCTTTTAAGATCCTGGATGTTGTGGCTATAAGTGGGGTTGGGAGCAGCCATTGGCGGATCCCCTTCCCATAGATGAGCAAAATAGTGGACCTGGGTGTTTACATCAAACCGAATGACATCTCTAAAGCAAGTAATATCTGTGCATTGTTCCTGTTCTGCAGCAGTAGCTGCCATTTCATCCAGTCTCTCCTGCAGTCTTCTTCTCTCTTCCATGTTCTGGTCTTTGGCAGTCATTTCACCCACATTTTGGTGTATGAAGACACAGCTTGGAGAAATGTTTACTTGTTTCATTCTCAGAAAGGCCTGCACAGCAATTTGCAAGATATCTTGCATTTCTGAAGGATTCTCTCCAAAAATATTGATCAAAGTCAGATTTCCAAGTCCAATGACAAAGGTCGCCAGCTCATTGTCCCGATTCTGTGACTTGTTCATGAGTTCTGGGGCCCGGAGTCCTTCTGTGTCAACCACAAGGACAAAGTCAAAGCCCAGCTCTTCCTGCAGGGTCTCCTCCACCTTCACCAACTGCATGTAGGCTCCTCGTGTGCATCGCCCTGCACTGACATGGAACTGTAAGCCAAACATAGCATTCAGCAGAGTGGACTTCCCTGTGCTTTGCAGACCAAGAACAGAGAGAACAAAGAGTTTTTTGTCTCCAATTTTCTCAATTAATCTGTCAAAAACAGCTACCACCCACTTCAGGGGTACATAGGAAGCATCCCCATCCATCAGCTCAAGGGGGTACCCAGAAACCATCAGATCAGCAGCAATTTGAGGAAGAGATAAGAACGTAGTATGTCTTTGGGATGAAACTTCTTCCAAAGCTTCATAGATCTGGCCAACTTCTCTGAGGAGATGTTCAATACCCAATGAGGAATCACTGATCTCCTTAGAGACAGTTTCTAGTTCCATTTGGTGGCATTTTGAGGAGACATTCTTTGATCCCTTTTGGTTTTCTGCCAATGCCTGGGAACACAACTGCTTATGCCTCTTATAAAGCATTTCCAGGTGACTTTTGGTCAGGGAGTCCATAAACATGCCCAGCCACTGCAGGAAGTACAATCCAGTTTTGTTGTCGCTCTCTGAGTTAGATTGGAGGACTTCCAACACAGATCGCATTAAGTCATTGAGAGGAAATGCCCTCTTTAGCTGTTTTTGTCTTATTATTTGCTTTTCTGTCTCAATTTCACTCTTGTGCTGTTCAAGGCTACGGTTCCCTTTCTCTCTCAGGTGACAAAGCTCCTTATCCTTCTTACACCACTGGTGCCAAAGTTCTCCTTGAAGGGGCAGTAATTTCTCCTTCATTTCAGACAATTTCATCTCTTTCATGAGGGCCTTTAAAGTTTCTGCCTTTCTCTTGGCCTCCTGACACTCCTCTCTATCCAGGTCTACAAGAAAGCCATACTGGCGAGCAACATCTGCACAGTCCTCAAGACTGAGAAAGGGACCTGAAGACTTTAGCAGGTGATTGATGACACTTGTGAGTTCATCTATTAATTCTGCCTCATTTCTATTCCTGATCCCAATTCTCACTTTCTGGCCAGAATCCTTACTTACAGTATTATCTTTGTCATCAAACAAATAAACCAAAGGTTTTGGTGACTTCCACAGATCCCGGACCATTTTTGTGGTCCTCTCACTTTTATCAGAAGCAGACACAAGGACCACTATGACTGAAGCAATTTCCTGCAGAAATCTGAGCTGTGTCTCATAGTCTTTGGCATCTCCATGGAGATTTGTGAAAGCAACACAGCTTTCAAATCTGTCCTCAGGTTTTCCCCCTGGGAAGAACCAGGAGATTTCTACCACATCTCCCATCAAGAGGCAGGATTTGTTGCTTCCTCGGCAGTGACGGTGGAAAAAAGTATCATGTTTGTGTTTACTCAGCAGAGAGTTCAAGATCTGAGATTTGGAAGAAGTAGCAGAATTCACAATTCTTATAAAAGACACAATGGGGATGGGTACTTGGAAGATGAGTTGGTTATTAAAATTAATGAATTTGTCTTCTCCCTCTGATTTCTCTATCTGCCTCCAGTTTCTCTTGATTTGGCTGAAAGACCAAAGTGGGAATTCTATTACAGAATTAGAGGGATTGGGCACCACAAGAGGGAGAGCAAATTGGCAGATGGAAAATTTGTTAGAAATGTATTGTCTCATGAAGTCATCTGCACAATGAAAAATCATCATCTGGATGTCCATTGGGTGAATGTGGGGCTGGCCTGTGGTCAAGAGGGCAGAGGGTGTGTCACTATCATTAAACAAATCATCATAAAGATCTGAAGTGTCATCCTCAAGGTTTCTGAGAGTCACTGTCTGACCAGTAGTGTCTCCCTCTCTCTTGCAGACCAAGTATCTAAGTCTGCAATCCAGCATCAATAGCTTCTGTAGGAAATAAAAAGGCAACTGATTCTCTTTGTCTGGCTCAGTGTCATGCACAGAAGTCTTGGAAATCAGATGGAAATCTGCCCGACTCATCTTCCTTGGATAGTAAGGCTCCAGATCAAGCCTCTTGGCTAAGTCTAAAAAGCTGGAATTTATCACTTCATACTGTTTGATGATACTTGGTTCTGGTTCATATAACTTTATCTTTCTCTGAGAGATACTTTCCAGTTCTTTTCTCACCTGGTCCATCTGTACACAGTTCAATGTAGCTTCATATTCTCCAGTGATGAGGAAATTCAAGTCTTTCTCCAGAGTTTCCCAATCATAACCTGCCCTTGGTTTTGAGAGGATATGAAGCACTTCTTTGGACCATGACTGTCCCATGTGAGATTGCATAAGTTCCAAACGTTGCTTCTTTTCTTCTGAAGATACAGAAATAGGACTAGTGGTAACTGTGAGTCCTGTGAACAGAAGGAATGCCTGAGCCATATAGGCACATTTCTTATTAAGGTTCTGGTATTTTTCATGGGCTTCTTTCATTTCACATAACAGGAAATTTAATTCTTCACATCCTAGCAGACAATGAAAGGTTTGATTTTTCTCCTTGTACCCTGCACCAACTGCAATGGAAAGTAACAGAAGGTATGTGCCTGACTCTCCTGACTGTTTCAAGGCCTTGAGAAAGGAGCTGAGAAATGAACTGATCTTATACGTGGCCTTTCTTCGAGCTTCTTCCATATTTCCCAAGAACTCTAAGTTAGGATTTATTTCAAGAAGGCCATTCTTTTCTCTTTCTAAGACTTGAATGAAATCATCAAATTCTGTAACATGTATATCTTGTTGTTGCTTTGCTGAGTGGAAAATCCACTGCATGATTGAGTGACTCTGTGGAAAGTCTTTCACTCGATAAACATAAGGATACAGAAGGCTATGCAACTGAGATTTAATGAATTTGACTTCATGAATTGGGGAATCCTTGTAAAAGTTGACAATGTCCACCAAGAACTGTTGCAGAGATGGGTTTTTGAGACAGATATTAATCCAAGGGTCATAGTTCTTGGTCTTCTCACTCAGCTTTTGCATGAAATTCATCATTTTCTTCAACTTCTCCTGAAGTTCAGAGATTTCCCAGGATTCTACTTCTTCTAAAAAAGACTTGGCATCATCGATTGCACTCAGTAATTCCTCTCCATCCTGGGTCCTTGCATGTAGGCCAGTCAAGGCCGTATAAGTGTCTATGAGGCAGTGAGTCAATTGAAGGGGATCCTCAAAATCTTGTCTATGGTTAGACAGAATTATATCCCAGACAGGCACTAACTGATAACCTCGGTCAATGACACACCAGGTGCAGTTGCTGGCCACAAGACCAGCTTTCCATTGTGGAAGAGAATCTACCTCTGGGGGGCCTCCTGTTTGGAATACAGACAATTGGAATCTTCCTTGCAAATTAATGGAATTTGTATTTCGAGAAGACATTTGAGATTGAGAGTTTGATATATTCATTCCGGCTGCAACCGTGACCCCAAAACCAGAGTAGCTGCCTCCAATATATACATCAAGTGCCTCTGAGGCTTGTTTCTTCACATCATGCAGCTCCTCTGACCTGAAGCCTTCTGTTACAGCTTTCCACCAGAATATTCCTCCCAAATGCAATGGGCCCTGGTTCACATGAGAGCCAAACCTTTGGAAAAATGCCTCACATCTACGCTTCAGTACTTGAGTTTCTGAACCATTGGAGTGGATCAGAAGTTTCTCTAACTGTTTTAACTCTTGCAGAGATGACCTGCTAAGATAGAGCTGATCTTGGGCAAAGTGGCAGCAAGCCAGTGGGATGTAACTGAACCTGGTGAGGCAGCTGTAAGTGTTCTCAGAGTGTCTCCTATGGACCTCTCTGGAGTCAGAAGATCTGGTATAATTGGTGCTGGATTCCAGATTCCATCCTCCACCCTTGGCCAAAAAGCTAAAAGTAAAGCCCAATTTCTCCATGCTTTGGGTAAACAGTGACTCTTCACGAGAAGATGAAAATTCCTTGGTTTCCATCCGTGTCCCCTGTTCTGGGCTGAGCAGAAAGATGTTCTCTGGGACACTGAGCAGTTCTTCTCTCCTCTCCAAAAGATCCTCAGACTGGCCAGTTTGGTAAATCCCCTGCAGGGCTAGGCCACCTGACACTCGTTTCAGGAGCTCCTGGTCAGGAAGATTCTCCCTCTTGGAGAAAGTGCCTTCCATCAGACTGAGGTTTCTCTTCATATTTTCTATGACCTCTATTAGGGGTTTCTTAGAGATTGGACAGTATTCTGGTGGGATCTCCATGGCCTGCCTCAGCTCTTCTTTCCTCCTCACAATCTCCTCTTGACGACTTTTATCTGCCACCTGCATCTCCTTCAGTTCTATCAAGGCTGACTGTGCTCTCTCTTGTCTCTCCTTCACTGTCACCCAGTGCTTCTCTTGCATCTCCCCCGATCCCTGGGTGCTGGACAGCTGAAGAAGTTTTTCTAATGCCCGTTTCTCCCATTGATGTTTGGCCTTGGATTTCAGTGTCAGAACTTCCTTCTGTTCTAAGTGTTGTAAGGCCTGGATAGAGGTCACATCCAAGCATTCCTGCAGCTTAGATACCCAGTACTGGGGATCCAGGCCCACTTCTTGCAACTTCTTCTCCAGGTCTCTTATTCCAGAGTCTTCATAATGTGGTTCAATAGCATTATCCCTTGGTGTAGACATGGCTGTAGTAGAGTACAGAAAATTGATTAGTCAAAAAGTTGCTTTCACTTTTGGAGGAAGGAGCCACAGGAAATATGTGGGAAAAGTTGTAAATATTGAAGGGGCTCCACAGGATATTGTTATAATAATATTATAACATTATAACATATACATTAGATGATGTATAGATGGAGAATGAAATGACTCCTCACTCCTTTATAACAGTGCCCAGGCAGGATCCTTTAGGTCAATGGATGATATCCCTTCAGGTCCCACCTGGGGTTGATTGATATTATATAATGGGCTCTTTAGCTTGGTAATGTTTGGTATCTGACTGCGTATCTCCCTTCCCAAAGAAGCTATGAATAACCACTTCAGGAAGATACTTTTTAAAGCTTTGACTGTATTTAAACAAAGAGGGATAATGGGATTGGATAGAGGTATTAGGAAACCTTAATTAATTTGGCAATGATAAATCCTTAAACTGTAGGCAATTAATGAATCAGGATGGTTAGTCCCTCTCTGGTCCAGCCGGGCCACAGCCACACCAGAGTAGGCAAACTGCTGTTTGATGTTTCAGCTTCTTCTTTGCTAGATGATATGCCTAACCAGTCTTTGGGAATCCACCTTTTCCACCCTCTTCTTCTTCTCCTGCCCACTTCCTGGATCCCTCCCAGGCCCTGGGAAACCTAGATAACTAAGATGATTGATTTCCTAATATCTAGGGACAGTAGAATCAGAGATGATGGTCTGGGTACAGGTTGATGATGTTAACAGGAACAAACAGGAGGATCTTGCAAGGTTGAGCCTGCAAGTCTCAATCCCACAAAAACCAGGATCCACTGATCTCAGGTCTCAGGGAAAGAAAGGAATCCCTGCCAGGGCTGCCAGGGTGTTTTATACCCCCCTGGGCCAACTGCCCTCTCCTGTGTCCACACGCCTCTCTGGGAACATTCCAACATCCAACCGATCCACCTGTCAATCAACCATGTGGACTCCTGGCTCTCAGAGATTCAATATAACAATATATATTCACTCTGTTTTTCTGCCCCAGAAGCATGACTGAATGTACATGATATATGTGTAAGCAGAAATGCCTGGTGATTTGGAAATGTGGCATTTCTAGCCTATCAAGATGTGGAGAATAGAGGTGAGGATAAGAACATAAAATGGCTCAAATAAATCATGTGACTTAATTCTCTCTGCTCATCAAATTACAGTTTAAAAAATAGAATTGACCCAATGGCAAAAAGAGTCATGAAAATTCACTAGAAAAAACTCCTTAAAAAGCAAAATATGCCAAATCAGAAAAGGAGGCACAAAATTTCAGTACAGAAAATAATTCCATAAAAATTAGAATTGATCCCAAAGACTTGAAGAATCAATATAACAAAGCAAATGAATGAGAAAAATAGAAGAAAATGTGAAATATATTATTGGAAAAAAACTGACTTGAAAACATAGATTGAGGAGAAATAATTTAAGATTTATTGGGCTACCTAAGAGCCATGTTAAAAAAAAGCCTAGATATCATATTTCAAGAATTATAAAGGAAAACTGCAGTTATATCTTAGATCCAAAGGGTTAAATTAGACATTAAAAAAATTAATTGATCACCTCCTGAAAAAGATCCCAAAAGGAAACTCCTAGGAATATTATTGGCAAATTCCAGAGCTTCCAAGCCAAAGAGAAAATATTGCAGGATGTAACAAAAAAAGGGTTAAAATATCATAGAGCTATAATCAAGATCACAATAGATTTAGTCGCTCCCCTGTTAAAAGAGCAGATAGCTTAAAATATGATATTCTACAAGGCAAAGGGGCTAGGATTGTAACTAAAAATAGCCTATCAAATAAAATGAGTATACTCCTTCAACGTGGGGGGAGGGGAGGAGGAGATTTAATGAAATAGAGAACTTTCAAGCATTCCTCATGAGAAGATCAGAGCTAAATAGAAAATTTGACATTATATTCAAACACAAGACTCAATAAAGCATAAATACTTAAATATGAAAGAATAATCATGAACTGACTCAAACATTTTGGAGAGAAATATGGAATCATGCTTAACAAATTATAAAACTGTATCTTTTGACCTAGCAATACTACTATTAGGTTTACTTCCTAAGGCAAATAGGGAAAATGGAAAAGAACCTATATTTCTAAAATATTTCTTGAAACTCTCTTCTTGTGGCAAAGAACTAGAAATCAAAGATTGCCCATCAATTGGAGAATGACTAAACAAGTTGTGGTATAATTGTGATAGAATACTACTGCACCAAAGAGAAAGAGGAAAACAGAATTGTTTACCTATGGTGAAGTTGTCCAGCAGCTCCACGAAAATTCCTAGTGGGTTGGACACTTAGAAAGGGGAACCAAGGCCTGTGTGAAAATGGGTAGAGGGTTAAAGACTAAGGGAAAGAGAATATAAGGTGAGAATAAAGACACTCAGACATAGAAAGTTTGGGGATAAATTAGACAGACAGGGAGTAAGCTCTGATGGTCAAGAGCTTTTTTGTTAGGAGCTCTGATGGTTAAGAGCTTCCTTTTCAACTGTCATATAGCTACTTTTATTGGGGTTACAACCATATATGGGGGGAAGGGGAGAGCCGAGTGGTCTGATACATATGTAATCATCAGGAGATACAAACTGTTGGAACCTGAAATAACAGGTAGAGCAAACATCCAGATCAGGAATCCATGAGGCCTAAGGTCTTGATACAAATGCTGATTGTTTGAAGGTAAGGCAAGGAGACTGAGATAACTGACCAGTCTTCCAGAGTGTAGCCTTAGGGAAGGGCTAGGAATTTGGCAAGGTTGAGGTTCAATTCAACTCAAGGTTACAGAAATCAGTTATAAGCAATACAAGAGTCATTTTTTGAGCACTCTTAAAATAACATCAAGATTAACGTATACCTGGATTGCTACATATGGATAAGGGAAGAATTTATGGCCAAACATATGACCAAACAAGAAGAACATTACAAGATATAAAATGGATAATTTCAATTATATTAAATTTTAAATGTTTTGTATGAAGAAAACTATTAAATCAAGATTAGAAGAAAAACAAAAAACTGGGGGGGGGGGAAATGTACAGCAAATGGCTCTGAAAAAGTTCTCATTTCTCAAAAATACAGAGAACTAAGTCAAAATTATAAGAACACAAATCCTCCCCAATTGATAAATGATTAAAGAATGTGAATAGAAAGTTCTCAGAAGAAGAATTTAAAACTATCTATAGTCATATGAAAAATGTTCCTGATTAGACAAATACAAATGAAAACAACTCTTAAGATTCTATCTCACATCTATCAGATTGACTAATATGACAAATAAGGAAAATGATCAATGTTAGAGGAAATGCTGGAAAAATTGGAACTTCGGGTAGAAGAACAAACAAGGGAACCACCAGGAGGCTTGACCCTGAGAACAACGAGACCTGAATCATCAGGAGCTCAAAGCTCACAGACAGACCCTGGGCATGAGGATAAAGCTGAGAGGGCGCTGGGCTAACAATGGCAAGCCAGAGACAAGAACCCCAGAAGAGAAAGATCAAGAACAAATCTTTAACATCTTGGCAACTTTTACACAGAAAAAATCCAGACAACAGAGCAAACAGCAGAGGAGAACTAACAAGTAATCATATCCAAACCTTCCCAAAAAAATAAAAACTGGTCATAATCTATTGAAGAGTTCAAATCTAAGATTATGAGAAAGATGGTAGAGAACTGGCAAGAAAATAACAGTTTAAAAGGCAAAATTTCGCAATTAGAAAGTGAGGCTCAGAAATCAAAGGAATTGATAAGTAAATTGAAGACCAGAAATGACCAGCTGGAAGCCTTGAAGAACCAAACAGACCAGATTCAAAAGGAAAACCAAAAGATTATAGCCGAAAACCAGTCTCTAAAGGCTAGCATTGGGCAATTAGAAAAAGATGCCCCCAAATCAAAAGAATTGATAAGCAAATTGGAGACCAAAATCAAACAGCTGGAAAACAGGATAGACCAAATTGAAAAGGAAAATCAAAAGAATATAGCAGAAAACTAGTCTCTAAACACAAGAATTGGGCAAGTAGAAGCCAATGATCTCTCATGACAACAAGAACAAATAAAGCAAAGTCAAAAGACTGATAAAAATAGAAGGAAACATGATATATCTGACTGATAAATTGATAGATCAAGAAAACAGGTCTAGAAGAGATGATTTGAGAATAGTTGGTCTTCCTGAAAAAGCAGAAATTAATAGAAATTTGGACTCCATACTAAAAGAAATTATTCAGCAAAATTGCCCTGAAGTCCTACAACAAGAGGGCAATATAGACATTGAAAGGATCCATAGATCACCCTCTACACTAAGCCCTGAAAAGACAACCCCCAGGAATATAACAGTCAAATTCAAGAGCTTCCAAGTAAAAGAAAAAACTTTTACAAGAAGCCAGAAAGAGACAATTCAGATATCAAGGAGCACCAATCAGGATCACACAGGATCTGGCAGCCTCCACACTACAAGACTGCAAGGCTTGGAATATGATATTCAGAAAGGAAAGAAAACTGGGTCTACAATCAAAGATCACCTACCCATCAAAACTGACTATATACTTCCACGGGAAAGTATGGGCATTCAACAAGATAGAATATTTCCAAGTATTTACACAGAAAAGACCAGGACTAAATGGAAAGTTTGATATCCACCCACAAAAAACAAGAGAAACATGAATAGGTAAATAAGAAACAGAGGGGAAAGAAAGAAAACTCTTATTTTTAAATTTGCCTCTTTAAGGGCTTCAATAAGATCTAATTATTTGTATTCCTATATGGGAAAATGTTATGTGTAATTCTCTGTAGTGAACTCTATTCACTATTATAGTATCCACTATTATAGTAATTAGAAGAAATATTCATAGGGAGAGGTTGGAGTATTAAATGGTCTAAGATGATAAGGGGGTGGGTGGGAAAGAGGGGGGGGGTGAATAGTAGAGGACACCAAGAGAAACTTGAATGAATAAGAAAAAAAGGATATTCTATTACACACAAAGAGGGCATGGGAAGGGGAGGGGATGAATACTATTATAAGAAGGAGAGGAAGAAAGCATTACGAGATAATATTTAATTACCCTGTGGAATACCAGTGGAATTAACCCTGAGAGGAAAGAGTAGCTATATCCATTGAGATATAAAATTCTATCTAACCCTACTGAGAAAGTCAGAAGGGATAAACCAAGGGGAGCAGAGGAGAGGGGAGGTTAAAAAAGGGAGGGGAGGAGAAGGGGGAGGGAATTCATTAGGCCTTAAAAACAAAAAGAGGGAATAACAAGGGAGGGGGTAGAAAGGATAGTAAATCAAGGAGGGGGACAAGGTGTACTGGTTTAAAACAAATCACTGGTTTAGAAAGGAAATAGCCTAAAAAGAAGGGGTAGAACTAAGAGAAGATACCAAAATGCTGGGGAATACACAACTGATAATTATAACTCTGAATGTGAATGAGATGATTGATTATACTAAATTAAAAAGCTTTTCTACAAACAAAAAAAAATGCAACCAAAATCAGAAGGGAAACAACAAATTGGGAAAAAAAATCTTTATAACAAAAAACGCTGACAGGGGTCTAATTACTCAAATATACAAGGAATTAAATCAATTGTATAAAAAATCAAGCTGTTCCCCAATCAAAAAATGGGCAAGGGAAAAAAAAAAAATAAAAATAAAAATAAAAAAAAAAATGGGCAAGGGGCATGAATAGACAATATTCAGATAAAGAAATAAAAACTATCAATAAGCACATGATAAAGTGCTCTAAATCTCTAATATTTAGAGAAATGCAAATCAAAACAATACTGAGGTATCACCTCACAATTAGCAGATTGGCTAAAATGATAGTAGGGGAGAGTAATGAATGTTGGAGGGGATGTGGCAAAATTGGGACATTAATGCATTACTGGTGGAGTTGTGAGCTGATCCAACCATTCTGGATGGCAATATGGAACTACGCTCAAAGGGCTATAAAAGATTGCCTGCCCTTTGATCCAGCCATACCATTGTTGGGTCTGTACCCCCAAAGAGATCATAGATAAACAGACTTGTACGAAAATATTTATAGCTGCGCTTTTTGTGGTGGCAAGAAACTGGAAAAGGAGGGTATGTCCTTCAATTGGAGAATGGCTGAACAAACTGTGGTATATGCTGGTGATGGAATATTATTGCTCTAAAAGGAATAATAAACTGGAGAAATTCCATGTGAACTGGAAAGATCTCTAGGAAGTGATGCAGAGTGAAAGGAGCAGAGCCAGAAGAACATTGTATACAGAGACTGATACACTGTGGTAAAATCGAATGTAATGGACTTCTGTACCAGCAGCAATGCAATGACCCAGGACAATTCTGAGGGATTTATGGAAAAGAACCCTACCCATATTCAGAGGAAGAACTACAGGAGAGGAAACACAGAAGAAAAGCAACTGCTTGAACACATGGGTTGAGGCAGACATGATTGGGGATATAGACCCAAAACTACCATACCTATGCAACTATCAACAATTTGGAAATGTCTTGACCAATGACACATGATAAAAGCAGGGGAAATGAGCATCGGCTATGGGGAGTTGGGGGAGGACGTCGGGGGGTGAAGGGGAAAGGAAGAACATGAATCATGTAACCATGATAACTTTTCTAAAAAATAAAAATTATTTTTAAAAAAAGTCAAGTATGTTTGACGGCTTCACTTGCCAGGGTCCCAGTGCCAGTGTCCCCTGGTATCCCCCAGCATCTTAACATTAATGCAACTTTGCCACAGAGGGAGAATCTAGGGACTTTTTGAAAAGCTAACAGAAGTAGCATTCATTCTCTCTGGACCAATTGCTGAAGAAACCAATGTCTCTGAGCTTGCTCTCTCTTATCAGGCCATGGCAGCTTGGAGGCTGACTGCAATAGAGGATTGCATTTTTACCTAAAGTTACAAAATCTGAAGACCCCTTTTCTATCTTCTCTCTCTTCACTAATAAATGCTTATAAATCTGGTAATAAGCTTCTAGATTAATTTTTATTTATGACATCATCAAGAAGTGATATTGAGCCAATGATTCATAGTGCAGTAGCCCTTTAGAGGTGACATCTGTGAACTACACGAGGGGTTCAGTCTTAAGAAAGAAGCTGGGGGAGTGACTTTGTTATGAGCTACAGTAGAACTCTCCTGCCTTGACTTCTTGAACTATGACATTTCCTCTTGAATGGAAAATGTTCCCACGGAGGTGATTCTAAGCCTGGCTTATGGAATTTTGGGCATTGCAATTGGCTATCTCTATGACTCTTGTTTGGTATTTACATCAGACTAAGGTACCATTTTCCTTCACTATTGTATGAGAATTTATTTTTCACATGCTGTATTCATTCCTATTAGGGAGAATTATTATATATTCCTGCATCTGGGATATGGGTCAAAGATATTATCTAGTCTTCTGCTTTTTGCATTTTCTTCATTCTTGGAAATTCCAAAAAAATGTCTTTTTTTTAAAAAAGAATTTGATTGATAAATAAATGGGAGAAGGATTCTTTTCCTACAAATGTCACTTGTTCACATCTGGGGATGAGAAGGGGCAAATAGTGTGATGAACCACCTCTTAATTAGCTATCATCACTTAAAGCTGGATTGGGATGGTCAAGGGAGGGGCTGAATAATTAGCTCCTAAAAATCTATTTATTAAACTGCCTGACCCAGATCAGGTTGTCCCTGGTCATGAGAGATCCATGGAATCTATATCACTTTATCAGTTATGATGCTGGTCTAACCAATAAACCTGATAGAATCAATAAACTTATATTCTTACCCAAAAATCAATCTCTTGGGAATAGACATGTCCCTCTTTATATTTTGTACCAATTCTCTATAATTGGGGCAAGTGATAATGTATGAACACAAATATGAAATTCTTATCTACTAGACTAAAGCTGAAAAATATCTAAGCTACTAGTATGTAAGATCTATGCTATTCAATTTGAAATCAGAGTTCTTTCCATATTTCTAGTCACAACTGAGTAGATGAGAATTTGGGATTACTATCTGCCTGTTGTTAAATATATGTTCACGGGGTCAGCTGGGTAGCTCAATGGATTCAGAGTCAGGCCCAGAGATGGAAAGTCCTTGGTTCAAATCTAATCTCAGACACTTCCTACCTGTGTGACCCTGGGCAAGTCACTTACCCCCCAGTGCTCTACCTTTTCTGCTCTTTTGCCTTGGAACCAATATACAGTATTGATTCTAAGACAGAAAATAAGGGTGTATTATTATTATTATTATTATATATTCATGTATGAATCTGACAACCACAAAGAGTTTATGATAAAAAATGGTGTCCACCTTCAGTTAAAGAACTGATAGAGTCTGAATGCAGATGGAAGCAAATTATTCTTCACTTTATTTTCTTAATGGGTTATTTTTTTTAATCTGTTAATGAATATGGAAATAGATTATGTATAATAGCACAAAAAAAATAGCAAATTGCTTGCCATCTCAGAAAGGGGAGAGGGTATGGAGGGAAAGAAAGAATGTGGAACTCACAATGTCAAAAAATGAATGCCAAAAATTGTTCTTACATGTAAATGGAGAAAATATAACATTAGTGTAAAAAAAAAAAGAATATATGCCAATCAAATCCTATAACATGCAGGTACCATAGTGCCATACTCACTGACTCTGTATTCCTCTATTCCCCTGTCTTGTCACTGATTCTCTTTCTTATTCTTTGTCTCTTGCCATTTCTGTCTGCCTAGAAGTCCCAGCTCCACCAATGCCTCCCTTGGTAAGTTGGAAGAAGTCACTTTCCCTCTCAGGCACTCTGTACCATCATGGGGTTGGAGTAAATCAACTGTCTATTGCTATGACTCTTTCTCAAAATCAGATGAAAGACAGTATGTACTACACTCATTAGAATTTAAAGTTCTAGATCACTGTCAGGATTGTTATTTTTGTTACTGTCCCAATAAATGACTCAATATGATAGAAATATGTAATTGTCTCCCATAACCAAATAATGGTAAACAATTATATTACTATTTGTCAGATATATGTTGATGCTATCATCAGTATGATACAAATTCACTTGGGAGCATCACTGGATTCACTATAGCTTTTTCCTATCATATATTTTCTTAATCAGCAGATATTAAAAATGCAATTACTAATGCATGGGATTGGAAGATGTTTTTTGAAACCAAATGAGAGTCCTCATTCTTGAAAATGTTGAGAAACCACTAAAATAGAGTGAGGGAGAGAGGGAGAGAAGAATGGTCAGAGGGAGAAAGGAACAGAGAGAAGGAGGAAGGGAGGAAAGAGAAATATCAGTGACAATTTTTCCCTCCTTTCCCTACTGTAAGACACTGCATTCCCCTAACAAAGATAAGAACTGATTTGGAGACAGGAATGTCATGTCTTACTTATACACAGACAAACTCCAAACACATAGAGATTTTGTTTCTTTTCTTCAGACCCCTCCCTTTCCCATAAGGGGTGTGTTGTTTAAAAATATTCTAAGTCCTGGGAGACTATGTCTCCCAGGACTCCCTGCTATAACTTCCTCTGACACCTCCCACTTCCTTTGTGGGAGGTGTTGTGGAAAGTAAAAAAAGAGAGTTTGGGGCGCCTTTTCTCTCTCTTGGGACACTTTCTTGGTTCTCATCTCTCTCCACCCTGGACCCTGGAGACTCTCTTGCCCCTGAGCTCTCTCTTGGTGCCTTTTTTCAGAGATCTACCTCCTAGCTTCCCTAGACCTTCCCTTTTCTAATCTAAATAAACCTAGCTATTCTAACAAGTGCTACCTGATCTTTATTGAGTTCCAAAGAGCTCAGGTCAATTTCCCCTCCTAGGCTTGAGGGCTACCCTGGCTTTTCTTCCTCAGGCTGCCCTACCTCCTTTTCCCTTTCTATCCTGCCTTTCCCTTCTACCTCCAAAAATTCCCTTTCACAGGGGCCAAAGAGGACACAGTATCAGAGGAAATAAATGGACTTGATCAGAAAAGCCCAACCACACAAAAAAAGACTAAGGATAACTTTCCCCTATATGAGGGTCACAGTGGTGCCCAGGGACCCCTTGAAGTTTATGCCTGCCTGAAATGCTTGATATCCCCAAAAATTCTGATCTCCATTATTCCCTGATTACTCTGACTCTCCTGAAATTCCTCAATCTGTCTGTCTTTTTCTTTCTCTTTTACTACCTGCTAATCTTGTCTTTTCTTTTCTAATTTCTCTCTGCCAGTGTTGTCTGTTTCTCTTTCTCCCTCTTCCTCCCTCTCTCTTTTTCTCTCTCCCTTTCCCCCTTGCTCTTCCTTCACCCCCATTTATCTCAGTTCCTATCTTTCTGTTGTATTTCTGTTAGCCCAGACTCACTACCTCTGTATGCCACTCCTCTTACTTCTCTCCTTTGATCTCTTTCTCTCACTCTCTCCACAAGGCATGGACTCCTTCATTATCATCTGTGTTTGCCCTAACACACCCTATGATGCCTCAGCAAATGGCAGATCCTTAATAAATGTTTACTGATTGATTAACTGTGCTTCCTTTGGCTCTTTCTGTTTCTTTGTCTCTCCTACTCTGAGTCCTAGATCCACTGTTAATGCAGGCTAACTCCCTTCTCTGCTAGACAACTTAAATTCCTCATTTTCATAATGACTGGATTGGCCTAAAATGTCCCAAAGGTAACCAACCTCCTATGAGTCTCTTTCACTCTTCCTATGACACGTTTAGTCTGAACTTTATTGTCTCTCTCTTTCTCCCCTCCCCCAGGATGCCTGTGGCCCTTCTTTCCCCACCAACCTTGTTCTCGTTGTGGGCTCTCCCTCTCAGGTGCCTGGGCTCTAAGCCCCTCTGTCTTCAGGGATGCTGGCTACAGCCAGCCTTTCACTGGACTGAAGCTTCCTCTTCCCTGGACTTTTATACCTTCTAGGTAGCCTCCAAGAATAGAATAGGGCAGGCTGGAGAACAGAAAGTGAAAGAATTTTCAAATAAAGAGACGTTATTTATAGGGAAAGATAACCAAAGATGAAAGTGGACTTGCCCTACTACCACTCAAATTATAGCTTAAAGAGGTAATTAGCCAGACTTGAAGACATTTAATTTTTTTTAAACCTTAACTTCTGTTTATTGGCTCCTACGTGGAAGAGTGGTAAGGGTGAGCAATGGGGGTCAAATGACTTCCCTAGGGTCACACAGCTGGGAAGTGTCTGAGGCCGGATTTGAACCTAGGACCCCCGTCTCTAGGCCTGACTCTCAATCCACTGAGCTACCCAACTGCCCCCAATTTTTTTTAAGATCAAAGAAAGGTATTGGATATTAAAGAATCAAGAATATATAGCTGTGATAATAATATTTTTCCCCAGATTTGTGAAGAAAAGCTCCCTCCACCAATAAAGAACTACCTCTAATATGCAATTTTTTAATCATGCAGTTTTCCCCTGAGAAAATGAGACGTTAAGGGACTTGCCAAAGGGAACACAGTCAGTTTGTATCTAAGGCAAGATTTGAACCCTAATCTTCCTGAATCTGAGGCGAGCTTTCTAACAACTACAAGTCAATATTTCCCGTATGTTTAATGATAGTCTCTGAACTGACAACTAATAGAAGTATATTTCCAGCCTTTATGTATGTCTACTGAGTTCTAATGTCCCATACACATCTCAAACTCAATATTTTGAAAACTACCCTCATTATCTTCCCCCTAAAGTCCACTCTTCTTCTAAACTTTCCTTTTTTTCTTTCAAGAGTACCACCATCTTCTCACTTAACCAGGTTTATAACCTCAGTATTATTCACAACTCCTCACTTATTCCATATGCCCACTCACTTCCAAGAATTAGTAGCTTCTTTTACCCCAGTATCTCTCTGAGCTCCCTTCTCCCCCATTGCACATCTACTGCCCTGGTTCATCCCTCATTGCCTAGAACCCCAGTGGTGAAGTGATGGCACACATGCCAGAGGAGGCACTCAGTGCCTTCTCTGAGGGCACGCATGCCGTCACACCAGCACAGAGTTTGCCAGAGTTCATTACTAGAAAATCAGAGGGATGAGGGGTCAGACTGCTCCCCTCCCCCTTCCGAAAGGCTCCTGAGTACATTTCTCACATCACCCACCCCTCTAAAAGGTTCACCATCACTGGTCTAGACTATTAGAGTAACCTCCGAATGGCTCTCTCAGACTCAAGTCTCTCCCTCCTCCCAACCATTGCCTGTACAGTGACCAAATTGATTATTATAAGGTCCAAGGTTGGCCATGCCACTCTCCTACTCAACAAATGTATTAAATCCTTATTACCTAAAGGTTCAAATAGAAACCTTATTGTCTTTTCATTTAAAGCCTCCAGATACACACATAAACTCTTTGACTGAATAACTGGCAAATGGGCTCTGAATGGTCTATTGTAGGTTCAATAAAGACCAGAAGCAGCCTCTAGCTTCACAACCTAGTTCTTATCACCTCACAGTCACCCCCCTCATATATTCACTTCTTTGTTATATCCAGTGCCTTTTGTCTTTTTAGGCTGGCTTATAAACTTTATTGAGATGTGTTTGGTCCTAACACATAAAACAGCACTCTGAACAACCAAAAAAAAAAAAAATCAAACCTGGGAGCAGCAGGGTAGCTCAGTGGATTGAGATCCAAGCCTACAGACAGGAGATCCTGGGTTCAAATCTGAAATCAGACACTTCCTAGCTGTATGACCCTGGGTAAGTCACTTAACCCCCATTGCCTAGCCCTTACCACTCTTCTGCCTTGGAACCAATATACAATAGTGATTCTAAGGTGGAAGGTAAGGGTTTAAAAAAATATATTCAAGTAGACCATCATATCATCTGCAAAGAGTGATAGCTTAGTCTCCTCCTTGCCTATTTTGATATCTTCAATTTCTTTTTCTTCTCTAATTGCTACTGCTAGTGTTTCTAGTACTATGTTGAATAGTAGAGGTGATAATGGGCATCCTTGTTTTACTCCTGATCTTATTGGGAAGGCTTCTAATTTATCCCCATTGCATATGATGTTTGTTGATGGTTTTAGGTATATACTGTTTATTATTTTTAGGAAAGGTCCTTCTATTCCTATACTTTTCAGTGTTTTCAGTAGGAATGGATGCTGTATTTTGTCAAAGGCTTTTTCAGCATCTATTGAGATAATCATGTGATTTTTGTTTGTTAGACTGTTGATATGGTCAATTATGTGGATGGTTTTCCTAATGTTGAACCAACCTTGCATTCCTGGTATAAATCCCACCTGATCATGGTGGATGATCTTCTTAATTACTTGCTGGAGTCTCTTTGCTAGTATTCTATTTAAGATTTTTGCATCTATGTTCATTAGGGAGATTGGTCTGTAGTTTTCTTTCTCTGTTTTTGATCTCCCTGGCTTTGGAATCAGTACCATATTTGTGTCATAAAAGGAATTTGGTAGGACTCCTTCTTTGCTTATCATATCAAATAATTTGTATAGTATTGGGATTAGTTGCTCTTTGAATGTCTGATAGAATTCACTTGTGAATCCATCAGGCCCTGGCGATTTTTTCTTAGGGAGTTCTTTGATGGCTTGATCAATTTCTTTTTCTGATATGGGATTATTTAGGTATTCTATTTCTTCTGCTGTTAATCTAGGCAGTTTATATTTTTGCAAATATTCATCCATATCTCCTAAATTGTTATATTTATTGCCATATAATTGGGCAAAATAGTTTTTAATGATTGCCTTAATTTCCCCTTCATTAGAGGTGAGGTCTCCCTTTTCATCTTTGATACT
>NC_058132.1:85735129-85780212 GCF_016433145.1 Gracilinanus agilis
CCATCTTCTCCCCTCCCTTTTTTTGACCTCCCCACTCCCCTGCTCCCCTTGGTTTATCCCTTCTAACTTTCTCAGAAGGGTTAGATATGAGTTTTATGTCCCAATGGATAGTATAGCTACTCTTCCCTCTCCGGGTTGATTACACTAAGAGTAAGGTTTGATTATTACCTCTTAATGCTCTCTTCCTCTCCTTCTTATAATAGTATTTGTCCCCTCTCCTTCCCATGCCCTCTTTGTGTGTAATAGAATATCCTATTTTCTTATTCACTCAGGTTTCTCTTGGTGCCCCCTGCTATTCACCCCCTCTTTCCCATCCCCCATGTCATCTTAGATTATTTAGTGTTCCACCCTCACCCTGTGAATTATTCTTCTGATTACTATAATAGTGAATATTATAATAGTGAATAGAGTTCACTACAGAGAATTATACATAACATTTCTCTACCTAGGAATACAGATAATTAGATCCTAGAGAATCAACTAAGAAGCTTGTAGAAATAATCAACAACTTTAGCAAAGTTGCAGGATACAAAATAGATGCACATAAATCATCAGCATTTCTATACATTTCCAACACACTAGAGCAGCAAGAAGTAGAAAGAGAAACACCATTTAAAATCACCCTAGACAATATAAAATACTTAGGAATCTACCTACCAAAACAAACACAGCAATTATATGAAAACAACTACAAAATACTTTCCAAACAAATAAAACTGGATCTAAACAATTGGAAAGCCATTGATTGCTCATGGGTAGGACGAGCTAACATAATAAAAATGACAATTCTACCCAAATTAATTTACCTATTTAGCGCCATAACTATCAAGCTACCAAAAAACTTCTTTACTGAATTAGAAAAAACTATAACAAATTTCATTTGGAATAACAAAAGGTCAAGAATATCAAGGGAAATAATGAAAAAAAATGTTAAGGAAGGGGGCCTAGCAGTACCAGATATTACACTATACTATAAAGCAGCAGTCATCAAAACAATATGGTACTGGCTAAGAGATAGAGAGGAGAATCAATGGAATAGACTTGGGGTTAATGACATCAGCAAGACAGTGGATGATAAACCCAAAGAGCCCAACTTTTGGGACATGAATCCACTATTTGACAAAAACAGCTGGGAAATTTGGAAAACAATATGGGAGAGATTAGGTCTAGATCAACATCTCACACCCTACACCAAGATAAATTCAGAATGGGTGAAGGACTTGAGTATAAAGAGGGAAACTATAAACAAGTTAAGTGAACACAGAATAGTTTACTTGTCAGATCTCTGGGAAAGGAAAGACTTTAAAACCAAGCAAGAGTTAGAGAAAATTACAAAATGTAAATTAAATGGTTTTGATTATATTAAGCTAAAAAGTTTTTGTACAAACAAAAACAATGTAGTCAAAATCAGAAGGGAAACAACAAATTGGGAAAAAATCTTTATAACGAAAAACTCTAACAGGGGTCTAATTACTTGAATATACAAGGAGTTAAAGCAATTGTATAAAAAATCAAGCCATTCTCCAATTGATAAATGGGCAAGAGACATGAATAGGCAATTTTCAGGTAAAGAAATCAAAAGTATCAATAAGCACATGAGAAAGTGTTCCAAATCTCTAATAATTAGAGAAATGCAAATCAAAACAACTCTGAGGTTTCACCTCACACCTAGCAGATTGGCTAAAATGAAAGAAGGGGAGAGTAATGAATGTTGGAGGGGATGTGGCAAAATTGGGACATTAATGCATTGCTGGTGGAGCTGTGAACTGATCCAGCCATTCTGGCTGGCAATTTGGAATCATGCTCAAAGGGCTATAAAAGAATGCCTGCCCTTTGATCCAGCCATACCATTGCTGGGTTTGTACCCCAAAGAGATCATAAACAGACTTGCATGAAAATATTTATAGCTGCGCTTTTTGTGGTGGCAACAAATTGGAAAAGGAGGGTATGTCCTTCAATTGGGGAATGGCTGAACGAACTGTGGTATATGCGGGTGATGGAATACTATTGTGCTAAAAGGAATAATAAACTGGAGGAGTTCCAGGCAAACTGGAGAGATCTCCAGGAACTGATGCAGAGCGAAAGGAGCAGAGCCAGAAGGACTCTGTACACAGAGACTGATATACTGTGGTAAAATTGAATGTAATGGACCTCTGTACCAGCAGCAATACAATGACCCAGGACAATTCTGAGGGATTTATGGTAAAGAATGCTACCCACATTCAGAGAAAGGACTGCAGGAGAGGAAACATATAAGAAAAACAACTGCTTGATCGCATGGGTTGGGGTGGACATGATTGAGGGTGTGGACTCGAGACTACCACACCAATGCAACTACCAAGAATTTGGAAATTGGTCTTGATCAAGGACACATGACAAAACTAGTGGAAATGTGCATCGGCCATGGGTGGGGGGAGTGCGGGGGGCGAAGGGGAAAGGAGGAGCATGAATCATGTAACCATGTTAAAAATGAATATTAATAAATGTTTTGAAAAAAATACAATAAACAAGGATCAAATAAAAAAAAATATATTCAAACCAAACAGATAGTTAAGACAACATTTTTTCTTTCTCCTTGCCCAATCTAAAATAAACAGTGCAAGAGAGCAGGGGGAGTTTGGACGTCTGTTTTTTTTTTTTTAAACAGACAAATCCAAATTGGTATATCTTTCTCCTCAGAAATAAGTTCATTGTCCTCATTCTTGTAAATCCTTTAGCCACATCATTTAATTAACCACTGAACTGAAAATATATATATATGATTACCTATTTTATCATTTTTACTGCAGTGCAGTGTGCCCATTGCTGGGGCCCTCCATGAGGCTTCAAGACAATGTTCTGTGTAAATAGAATTAGCTCGAGCCCATTAATAGTCAAAAATCTACTCAACCTAGGCATGCTAATGATGTCACTCTTACCTCCCTTAGTGGGGAGGGGAGACGAGTTACCCACACGTGACAATAAGTAACAAATCAAGAATAAGGGACTGCACTTTGGGCAGTCCAAATCAATGTAGAAACTGCCATTTGTCCATTTGAATTAGAGGTGGACCACAGGAAGTGATGAAAGACACGATCTCTTTAAGTAAGTTAGTGAACTTCCTGTGGGGGCAGTTGCCGTCTCCAACTGGAAGAAGAAGCATCTCCTGAGACCACAGAACGCTTACGCTCTATATTGTCACGTGGGTAAGTTAGGCTGACTTCCTTGGCCTTGCTGGGCCAATTCTAAACTCTGCCTATCTGGCTGTTGGGTCTTGTGGCCTACAGCTTCATTTATTTAGCCCCCTTAACCTTCTCTCTCAGTCCAGGCCTTTGGCCTGGACTAGCCTCTCTTTTTCTCTTTATTCCTACTTTTACCTACTGATTGTAAATAAACTCTTCAATCCAATGCTGACTAGGGTCTGATTTAATTACGGAATCAACCTAAATTGTTGATTCCTGGCGGCCACATATTTTTAATATATATCTATAAATACCTAAATTTTCCTTCTTACAATTCTTGCTATAAGCACAGCAGGAAATAGGAGCAGAGCAGTGCCCACTCAGTCCAGGTATATTTGGGTGGGGGGCAGAGGGAGGAGAAAGGGAGTTTCCAGAAATACTGAAACAAGCACAATCTCCAACATGTCATGGGGCCCTTTCAGGGGCACAGCAAGGGAAAGAGGCAACTCCCAATTGGGAATTGCAGGGGGAACGTCAGAGCCTGGGTCAGTATCTGACTTGAGACTCCAGAAGTTGGAGGTAACAATGACAGCAGCCTCCAGATAACAGAGGAAAAAATCACCAAATGGCCTATGCAGGAATAAAAAAGGGGACAGAGCCTAGTCCGGGCACCAAATCACAATTCAGAAACTGGGGTTATATGTATGAGTAAATAGGAGAGAGCTCTGATTAGAATGAAAGAATACTATGGTTTAAGAGAAGCCCAGGAATTAAACCCAAAAGAAGAAAATAATAGCAGAACAACTATAAGGCAACTAGTTACTGCCTTAGATAGAGCATGGGTCCCAGAGTCTGGAAGTCCTAAATTCAGAGATGGTGTCAAATACTAGCTGGGTGAAAAAGCTGACTGATAAAGGCTATCTATCTGTCTTAGTTTCCTTGGATGTAAAAAGAGCATAATAGCATCTACTTGGCAGAGTGTTTTTGAGGATCAAAAAAGATATGATTTCTAAATGCTTAGCATTAGTGCCAAGCACATAATTAGTGTTTAATGAATCCTTCCTTCTTTCCTTTCTTCCATCATTCATTCTTTCATTCCACATACAAGCAAAATCTCAGAGAAAAGACTGGCTAGTCCATAAATACTATAGAAATGACCCAAAGAAATTAAGCCAGAGCAAATGAATCAAAATAAAATTAGATCTCTTGAGGGAAAATAAATTGGAAATAACACAGAAGAGAACAGAAGATGAAGACCATTACTCCAGCAGTGCACTCCCTGAAGAAATGTCAAATGCATGGCCTAAGTACAGTTTTGTTATTTTTTTTTTCAATTTTAAGAGCTAAAAGAAAAAGGGAATGAAAAATGAAATAAGAAAGTTATAGGAGCTTACTATTTTTCACCATTGGAGTGAGTGGGATAAAAATGACTACCTACCCCAAATTACACTTACAAATCTGGAGACAAAATGAGAATAGAAGAGACAGAAGTTTATTCCTTTTCATGAAAAGAGGCACCCCACATAAGTAAGTGAAGCAGGAATGCAATGGCTGGATGTAAAAGCAAATATTATAGAGGTTCCTAACACAAGATTCCTCCCCTCCCTCCTCTGTCTGACCCCCGCCCTTGTCTAGGGGCCAGGACTCACAATCTAGGCTTGAAGTCTACCCCCAAAATAACAAGATACGTGAGCTCATCACATGGGAGGGGGTAAGAGTATCACCCTAAATTGTCAAGGGTAAGAAGAGATAAAGGAGCAGCTGTAGCTGGGCTGTCTCCTCCTTTCTTGGGTCCTGACAACATCCTTGAAGTGAGATAAAAAGTCTGATCCTGCAGACTAGAAAGGTAAAGCCAAGTCCATCTTGGAGATCCCTTTATTCTGTTTGGGAAGGGTACCTGAATGAGACAAAATGGTACATAGAAAGAAGAAGAAACTGTCATCCCTGAAATCCTAAATTTACCTTCCCCTTTATTCGGGTTGGTTTTCTGAAGTCACATAAAACTTAAGATGGATATTGTAATAAGGAACTTCTGGGACAAGATGGAGAACAACTTGAGTGACAGGATCATTGGTTAAAGAAGTTAGAATTCACCCAGGTGACATGAGCCAAGGCCAAAAGACAGTTGGGAACACCTCCATAAATACCCTTGGACTGCACCATGCAGGGTCTCACTTTTGAGAAGAGAATTCTGGGAAGAGAGTGGTTGAGGGAGGGTAGGTTATAGACCTCAATGACATAGGAAGTTCACTTCACCTGATACTAATAGAGCTGCGAGATAATAACACCACAGATGCTAAGAGAATATCATTACCCTTCCCTGTCCTTTGGTTTGTACCAAGGCTGGGTCAGACCAGGGATTGAGAGAGGGAGAATAATCTCCAACCTGTTATCAACCTGTTACCTAGAGATTTAGATCACCTTAACTTAATTAGGCATAGTATAGCATTCCCAAACCTATATCTGCAAAGAGCTCACTCTTCACTTGGGAGGGTCTCTGGAGGTGAGATGGCATGGCAAAAATGAATGAAAATGAGCCAGAGTGCAAGTGGAATTACAGAGGCTGTTCTCTGTTGCCATCTGCTGATTTTTATTTTTATACCCTTTTTTTCTTTATGATCTCATACAGGTTTTGATTTTCCCATACATTCAAAATTACATATTAACTTTTGAAACATCATATGATTGGCATTTACTAATTATCTTACTGTGGTTAAACAAAGGAGCAAGCTTGTCAAGAATTATTCATTATGGAATGGCTTAGTTGGAACTTATTATTTTCAACCATCCATAAGGTACAAGAACATCATTTCCTAGTTAAGTATAATAGTTAATTATATTTTAACTAATTAATTCATGTATATTGTTACATTATACTATTCTTATCTATCATCAATCAAGGAAATAGTTATGGTAGTTGATTACATCAAATAAGATACAATAATATCCGTCTGGTCCAAATTTTGTTCCCATGATGTTCTTTCATTTTTCACCATTTTTTAAAAAGTATGTTTGCTGTTCTTTCTGCTATAGGGTCAATAAGAATGCAGTTCTGGAAGGGTGATTTTGTGCTAATTTGTCATTCCCCTGTTTACCTTGTGTTTCACTGTTTCCTTGGTCTGTGGAAGTTTGGGAACAATTCCAGGCCAGGTGCTTTCTTGCTGGGGAATTTAGAAACTTGCATTAACTCACTAACTGCTGGTTTTTTGCTGGGCTGATTCTAGGGAAAGTTTCTATACTCTGGGGGTTTGTATAGGGGTTTATTTTGGGATATTGGGTAGTCTGTGACTGTGATTGTTCTTGCCATGAACCTGTATTGTTTTTCTGTGTCTCCCTGGAGCTGAATAAGGATACTGATTGCAATAGTTTCAATGCAAGTGAATGTCACTGTAAAAAGAATCACATAGGGTAAACTGAGTGTGGAATTTCCATCCTCCCAACAACTTGCTGTACTGGATTGTCAGAGCCGGTGACTAGCTGTGCTAAACTTCAGGGCTTTGATGGCTTCTGGCATATATCCTTATTCCTTGTTCCTAACCTTTTAGATAAGCAACAAATCCTGTTATAGTTTAACCCAAGAGAAGATTGGTATTCCTTTCCTGATTAGTAAACATCTACAGCTTTAAAGAAAGGGATTTATCAAATTGCAGTCAGAAAATAGTTATCCATTTAGCACATCAACACCAGCCCAAACCAGCCTTTTACCATCAAACCCAAGCCCAAGCCAAAGAGCTAGAGGAGTTGTTGAACATACATACAACTCCCACTTAATACTTTGGCTTGGGCACTGGTAAATAGGTATAGGCTTGGCTAAGCTGAGTTTTATAAGTCCTGGGGATTACTAGCACACTTGGTGATCACCCAGACAACCTCATCTCTCACGTAGCCTAGATCTATCTACCCCCTGAAGATCTTGAGCCAGCTTGGCAGGCTCAGATTATATAGCCTGTCAGCCCCAGTTAGTCTAGCATTTTTTATATCATCCTCTTTTCTTTAACAGTTTTTGGTGAAGTCAAAAGGGAACAGAAGCCTAAGGGTTGTAGAAACAATGGCAGTAGTAAGGATTACTTTTACTTTTATTATCACCAGTTTAACTCTGCTTGCCTGGTTGGCACAAATTTGTAACTTGTGGTTTCAAGTTATACCTGAATATTGTTTAAAGATATTAATTATATATAATAGATAATTCCTATAAATACCTGGCTCTAACAATGGCAGAGTTCATATCCTACCTGCCTACTATGAGAACAATGGTGATAACTACAATACAGGGACTAAGGACACTCAAAAAGGCATTTAATCTACTCTGTGGGACAAGAAAGAACACTAATGAAGAGTAACTGCAAATAATGAAAGAGCAAATTAAGGAGGCAGCTGGGTAGCTCAGTGGATTGAGAGTCAGGCCTAGAGATGGGAGGTCCTAGGTTCAAATCTGGCCTCAGACACTTCCCAGCTGTGTGACCCTGGGCAAGTCACTTGACCCCCATTGCCCACCCTTACCACTCTTCCACCAAGGAGCCAATACACAGAAGTTAAGGGTTTAAAAAAAAGAGCAAATTAAGCAGCTAATTGAGATAAATAGGAAAATAAGAGAGGGCCAGACATTAGACTCCCACACAATCATGCAATTAGAGGTTATAGAGAAAACACATAACCTAACTGCTGCAAACTCTCCAAACCCTTTGGCTAAATCAAAACCTACCCATTCTAATGACAAACAAACTGAGACAGAAACTGTGGGACCAAGTACCATGTCTTTATACCCCATTGTAGACCAAATTCATGTTAAACCTCAAGGAGCCATTGTACACATGAAGACATACAAGGCCTTTACAGCTCAAGACCTGGAAGTGCTTAGGAGGAGGTTCCCCAAGTAATTTTTGTCCCCATACAAGTCAGCCAAAAAATTAAAAAGGACATTTGATTTATATGATCCTAGCTTTGCTGACGTAGAATTTCTTTTGGATGAATTCTACACACCATCAGAAAAAGCAAGGTTCCTGGAGGAAACCAGGACAAATGATAATCTTACATAGTGGCCACTAGAACACCAAGAACTCGATGTCTCATCACAAGCTAACATGAGGTACTTGCTTCAATGTAGAGCATATCTCCTAGAGGCTCTCAAGATCCTTGCTAAAAGACCCAATGCATGGAACAAATATGAGAAACTGAGGCAGGCTAAGGATGAACATCCTAGCCTATTTCTGGACAGATTAATTGAGGGTGCTAAGAATTTTGGGGGTTTCCTTAGGGATCAGGCTGCAGATTCCCTACCACATACCAGAAGACAATTTATAAAAGGAACCACCATCCCTAACCAGATTTATTTCAGGCAGAGCTGTCGTTAGTGGAAGACTCTCTCTTTGGAAGAATTAAGGCAATATGCAACATACATCCACAATTCAAAAAATAATGAACAGGGGGCAGCTGGGTAGCTCAGTGGATTGAGAGCCAGGCCTAGAGACGGGAGGTCCTAGTTCAAATCTGACCTCAGACACTTCCCAGCTGTGTGACCCTGGGCAAGTCACTTGACCCCCATTGCCTACCCTTACCACTCTTCCACCTATAAGTCAATACACAGAAGTTAAGGGTTTAAAATTTAAAAAAAATATTTAAAAAAATAATAATGACAAAGAGCTCAAAGTGATTCAGATTCAGAAAAGGACAGACTGATATCTGATCTGAAAAGGCAATTGAAAGAAATGAAGAAGGAAAAAGAGAAGGAATAAATAAAAAAATCTTACATTATAAGCCAGCAGAAGTCAATCCAATTAAAAACAAACAGAGACCTACTCAAATCCGAGGAAAAGTTTCAATAAAATTCCCAGGTGTTATCTGTGCCAAAAACCAGGTCACTTGATTAGGAACTGTAGATTCAAAAAAAAAACAAATTGATTTCACAAATCCTAAGGGAAACCAAGATAACATGAAGAGAATGTTTTATAATAGCAAATGTGGAAACAAATCACACCAAAATGATGAAAGCAAGGACCATGGTAAATGCCATAATCATTAATGCAAGAGAAATTCCCAAAATCCCTCACTTGAGGAGATGCAAAGTTATTTAAAGTTGGGAGTCAAGCCATGGCACAAATGAAGCCAGGATATTAATTTATCAAACTCAAATATAGGTGATATAAGAAGAGAGAGCACTGAGCTAAATGAGGATCAATACAGACCAGAAAGAGAGGCTAATTTACTATGGTTAGGCTTGGGTGAAAATCAATACACAGTACTTGAAAATATAAACAGACAAAAGACTGCTGAAGAGATTGAAATGTACAGGGACATTGCCCAAATGAAGAGAGAAATCTTTGGGGATAGACACACATTACCTGGAAACACTGAGCCAACACATGCTCCATTAGGGGATGGAGATGTGAGACACAGGGGCAAGGGACTGGTCAGGGGCACTGAAAGCTTAAATCCAGCCAGCTCAAAAGACAAACCTGTGTTTGAAAAAGACTTGATGTCTGGTAGAAATCAAAATCCTATCCTGAATAATGACAGTCACAATGGGAAACATATTGGCAAAAGAAATGAGCCATATGTAACTCAGACTGCACAGCTGTGTTCCACAAAAGAGAAAAGTGAAACATTTTTATCATTATGCTCACCCAAAGAACAAAGTAGCCAGAGAGAAGCCTTAACAAAAGCAGCAGACTTTCCAGCCACCGCACTCAATAACAGCAACATAATATCAGCTTTAAACCCTGAGGCTAGCGATTTCATACCTAAAACTTTTATAGAAGATAAGTTTGAAGCCAAACCGAGTTCAGACATAGTTTCTCTGAAACCAGAACTTACTAGCTTGCTTGAGAATTCTAAGGAACTAATGGAGAAAACACACTTCACTTAGGACAGAAATTACCATCAAAAAAGCCCAAAGTTAGAGAAGGGACAACCTGACACAGAGAAAGGGGAAGTTATCACATCAAACTCTCACCCTGAATCTGTAAAAATAAATCTCATACTTCTCCGGCTTTGAAAACAAAAGATCAGTTTGTAACTGACTTTTCCTATCAGCCATTTTTCTCAAACCAAGCAGTTCCTCAAGATTCTACATCAGGCACCATTACCAGGGAGACACATGAGCTAGTGGGGGGAGGCAAAAATAGAATGTTCAAGTGACCTGTTCATGGAGGTAGCCATGACAAGGGAGGATCCAGAAAATTACCATATATCACCTAATACACTGACAATGGAATCTGATACCACTGATTTTCGGTCACAAAGAGAACCAAATCAGTTTCTTCTTTTGCACAATAATAATATAAATAAGCCTATGATCAATATTGAGATCAATGGAGAGATATTTCAAGGACTTATTGATATAGGGGCAGAGTGTAGTGTCCTTCAACAAATGCCAATGGGATTGTAAAATGCAAGGGAAAGTACAAGTGAGAGGAGCTGCTGGAATTCCACAATTAGCACCAAAATTCAAACCCAAAATGGTGAAATTAGAACCCATCCAGTTTGATCACTCCTTTCTCTTGCTACCATCATGTCCAAACAATCTAATTGGAAGGGACATCCTATGCAAATTAGCTGCAACCACTTATTGAGAACCAAATGGTGAAATCTATTTGCATCTTCCCAAGAGATCATTAAAACATCATCCAGTCCTATGCTTGGACAGGATGGAAGGGTAATCTGATTTACTAATAGTAAAACAAGATAACATTTACAAGATTACTGACACAATTCCAAAAGACATCTGGGCTAGAAAACCAACAGACATAGGAAAGATCCTGTCTGCAAAACTTCTAAAGATCAGAGTAAAAGGAGGAACACCACATAGAATACCCCAATTTAAGCTCAGCAAAGAAGCAGTGGCCAGTATCAGACCAATAATCCAGAGTCTCCTAGAATAAGGAATACTAGTCCATGGCTTTTCAAAATTCAATATTCCCATAATGCCAATAAAAAAGGCATTATGGGAGTAATGGAAGGAAAGACCCAGTGGAAAATGGTTCAAGACCTGAGGGATATCAATAACTATTTGGAGGAGACCCATGCTGTGGTACCCAGTCCATCTGAAATTATAGCTGAAATTCCAGCCTCAGCTAGGTGGTAAGAGTAATAGATCTGGCATCATCCTACTTCTCTGTGCCCCTGCACAGAGACAACCAGAAGCTTTTTGCTTTTACATGGGAAGGAAAGAGTCTATGTTGGAGTCGTTTGCCACAGGGTTATGTCAATAGTGCCTCCATATTCTGCCAAATCTTGCAAAAGGACTTAGAATCCATTTCTTTCACTGGCAGCAAGATGGTACATTATGTAGACAACATCCTACTAATGTCACCAATGGGAGATATTTGCCAAAGGGATAGTATTCATTTGTTAGAAGAGCTATGTAAGAGGGATCACAAAATTGCAAAGAATAAAGTGCAATGGGTTAAGACTAGGGTTGAGTATTTGGGATTCAAACTAAAGAATGGTACCAGAAGTATATCCCAAAGGAGAGTAGCAGACATACAAAAGTTGAGCTTGCCTAAAACAAAGAAACAACTAAGAGCAATAATAGGCATGACAAGTTTCTGTAGGCAGTGGATACCAGGTTATTCCATCATATCAAAACCATTGACAGAATTAACCAGGAACAATGTCACAGAATCACTAAAGCTCAACAGAGAATACATACATGCCATAGAAAAGCTGAAAGCTGTCATACTATCGTCTTGTGTTAGTTAAAATCACCTGAGGTTCTATTTGGAAGGATTGAACCTCAATATAGTGTTTGACAAACTTCTGTGGACCTGTGGGAGTCCTTAAAACTACATTTCCCATGGTCCAACGGGTTTCATGGGTTTCCTGTTTTGGATGATGTATTAAAGGTAAGGGACTGTTTTTTTTTGTTTTTTTTTTTTTAACCCTTGTACTTCGGTGTATTGTCTCATAGGTGGAAGATTGGTAAGGGTGGGCAATAGGGGTCAAGTGACTTGCCCAGGGTCACACAGCTAGGAAGTGGCTGAGGCCGGGTTTGAACCTAGGACCTCCTGTCTCTAGGCCTGACTCTCACTCCGCTGAGCTACTCAGGTGTCCCATGAGGGACTGTTTTAAGTAGGGGGTAGTGACTTGGAACTGGCTCTTTAGTTACCTGAGCTGGAGGAGAGAGGAAGGTAAATGGCTGAGGTGAGGTTGGAATAGGTTTTTCTTACAGGCGTGTGGTCAGTTTATCTCTATCAGCATGGCTTTTATTAAAATACTATTCTCCCTTTTGATCTCGGCCCTCATCATTTTTAATCATAACAGTCTCCAGCTTTAGGCATTCCTGATCATGATAATCCCTTCCACCTATACATTCGTGAGGATAAGGGAATAGCTTGTGGTGTTCTCATGCAATCTCTTGGTAACAACCTCAGACCCATAGCCTTTTACAGCTCTACTTTGGATCATGTTATCCAAGGCATGGTTTCCTGTTTAAAGATAATAGCAACAGCAGCTCTGATAGTTAGGAAGAGTTCAAAGCTAGTTCTGGGAGGGGAGTTGAGATTGTATTCTCTGCATCAAATTGAAACCACTCTGCGGAATGCAAATCTCCAAGCATTTACCTCACAGCATCTTTCCCAGTACCAAGCGATATTACTAACCAATAAGAACCAAACTTTCCATCGTTGCCAGAACATCAACCCAGCAACACTTATCCCTGAATTACCTCTGGAAGGGGATAGCCTTCACAGCTGCAGTGAAACCTTAGAGATCATGCAGAAGACCAGAGAGGACTTATCAGACACACGCCCAATCAATGCAAATCTAACTTTGTTCTGTGATGGCTCCAGTTACAGGGTTGATGGGAAATGCTTTACAGGGGCTGCAGTAACCACCAAAGAAGAAACTCTATGGTTCACAGCACTTGAGCCAAAGATCAGTGCTCAAGGGGCATAAATCTTGGCCTTGACACAGGCTTTCCAAATTGCAAAAGGCAAATCTGTTAACATATACACAGACTCGAAATATGCTTTTAGAGTAGTTCATGCATCAGGGGAAATCTGGAAACATAGAGGTTTTATGAATTCAAGTGGGAAAGCAATAGCCTATGGGAAACTAATCAATGAATTGTTGCAAGTTATCCAATTACCATTCAAACTATCTGTGATGCACTGCCATGCACATCAAATACTTGTGGGACCAGTACAGCTAGGCAATTGCCAGGCAGACATCACTGCAAAATTCAGAGCTAGATTTGGACCTATGCAAATATTACAATTATTCTTAGTGGAGAGAGATCAATTACTAAGTGCATACTCTCAAAAAGAAGTGAAATATTGGCAAGAACATCTTGGGGCAGATCTAGTAAACAGAGTTTGGATGTCAGCCTCCAGTAAATCATTTTTGCCAAAATTACTACACCACACTTTATACACAGCAATTCACAAAAAGGGTCATTATGGAATACTAGTGCTGGCAGATTGCATCCGAAAGCACTGGATTGCAATCAGCATAACAACAGTAGCTAAAAGGGTGTGTGACAATTGCAAAGTCTGAAGACAATATAATCAAACCATCACCAAAATCAAGGAATCATCTTTCTTGAATGATGGTTATTAAAAAAGTAGATTCTCAGGAATGGGAAACAAGGATAACATTATATTTAAGCCACTAGGTTCTCTATTATACCTTGTGAAACTAGAATTGGGCTCCTGTTGTTCAGTGATATTTGAGAAAAAATTATGAGGTCAGTCCTGAGCACTGAATTTGGAAAAATTCAGAATATCATCAAAAGAAGGAGTAGAGAATATAAAAATGTCTCTTTCCTTGATAAGCTAGCATTAATTTCTTGCCACTAGATAAATGGTATGTTCTATGAAAAATAATTTATTTATTATTGATTTATAGGTTCATTACTATCCATAATTTGCTGTGATCTATCCTTAGTTTACTTACAATCAGTATCACTCAATTTAGTGTGATTACATAATGATTGTTCAATATTCCCATATTCATATGTAGTCACTCAAGGTTGAGCATATATATATTATATATATATATTACATACAATATATTATTTGTTTAAAATGATTATATTCTTAAATCAGATTTTTTTAGCCCATAAGAAGCAGGTTTAAAACCACTTCAGTTGTGAGAATATTTACTTAACTACAAAAATGTCCTAGTTAAAAGACCTCCACCTGGGGGCAGCTGGGTAGCTCAGTGGATTGAGAGTCAGGCCTAGAGACAGGAGGTCTTAGGTTCAAATCTGATCTCAGACACTTCCCAGCTATGTGACCCTGGGCAAGTCACTTGACCCCCATCGCCTACCCCTTACCACTCTTCTGCCTTGGAGCCAATACACAGTATTGGCTCCAAGACAGAAGGCAAGGGTTTAAAAAAAAAAAAAGACCTCCACCTTTTTTGGCCTGATGAGTAATGCCAACTAGAGGAAGAATAGCATATGAACCTCTCTCCTCTGACATTTTCCCCTCACGCGTTCTACTGTTCATTTTATGACCTCTTTGTCAGCAATGGATATACTTCATGTCCATCCTGTGAACCGAAATGATATTTATCTTGCCCTTCTTGTGACCACCCATGGACAGTGTGCAAATTATTTTAGTAACCCTGTGACCCTTTGTCACTTCCCTTGATTGCCCAACATTGGATGGGATTCTTCACAAGAGATGATTGCCCAGCTTTTCTGTCTATTGCCTCAGGATCACCAGTGTGACCATAGGACCACCAATGAGAATTTGTGTCTGTGAGGTAAATATTTAGGGAATCTCCATCTTGTGAACCCCAGGAACTCAACTTAGTAGGAAAGAGTCACATATTCCACACTGCCCTTCTACTACCACCACCACCCTATCTCCTGCAATTGACCAATGGAAAATTGGGGGAAAGGAGCTATAGTTTTGAAAAACCATCACAGGGAAGCTGAGAGCTTGCTCTGTCTCTGGATCAGTCTCTGGAACTGACTCGCTTTTGACAAGACCTGCTAGACAAATTACTCGTGGGTCAATAAACCGGGATGAGAGAAATGAGTCTGGGATTACAGGAGGGTTGGACTGACAGACAGACACACAGAATCTTCTTGCTAGTAGGCAGCTGGGTAGCTCAGTGGATTGAGAGTCAGGCCTAGAGATGGGAGGTCCTAGGTTCAAATCTGGCCTCAGACACTTCCCAGCTGTGTGACCCTGGGCAAGTCACCTGACCTACCCTTACCACTCTTCTGCCTAGGAGCCAATACACAGAAGTTAAGGGGTTAAAATAATAATAATAATAATAAAAGAATCCTCTTGCTGATCAGTGACAAAGTTTAATGATTTGAGATATATACTTTATAGGAAAATTAATCTAGGCTAGGCTAAGGGATTTTGTAAGCTTTTTGCAGAGACAATGGTTAGTAATGATTTATAAGATAGAGGCAATGGCTGTAGATTACCTCGGTGGCTCTAAACAGAGTTTTCTATAGTATAATAAATCACAAGTAAATATGTAACCATCTAGTCCAGATTCTCATGGAAATGTTTGCTTCAGTGGGTTTGTCTAGAACAGCCAGTTATTTACCAAGTACATTAGGAAGGGGTAGAAAGGAGGTGTTTGGGGGCCTCATGTGAGGAGTGATTCTGGCCAGACCATGGCTTTGGTTTTACTGGGGTCCACTCTCACTACTGGGGGCTACATCTGCTCCTTTTTTATATAAATTAAACAAATGAAAGCAGGGAAAGGGAGCGTATGATTTGTATGGATTGTATAAGGCTAGAAAGCTAAATTCCAATACTATTTGCTTGGAAATGGAGCTTTTGAAATTTCATTTTTTACTAGGGACTTTTTTCAGAGTGTGTCTCAGAATATGCTGTGTGTGCTGTCCTTAGTGTTTTGTCATAGGCAGACATTTCTCCACAGGTTTAGCATAGGTGTTAAAATAACTTTTACCCAGGGATCTTTTTTGACCTTAATGCAAGTGGTCCAATGCTAGGGTTACTAAGATTGCCTCCCAGAGGAGGCATTTCCTCTGAGCTTTTTGCATAGCCTTAGTTTGATTGTTAGGCTTGCTATAGCTTTCGTTGAGACTCAAGATCCTTTTGCCTTTATGACAAGCATCATCTATCACAGCTTAAGAGAGCTACTCTTATTAGGTCTGATTCTGTTAGCATCCAATTCTTGGTTCCATAAGCTATATACTGTACGAGGGTAATGTAGATATTTAAGGTATGGTCTCCAGGAATGGGATTAGCTCGATTCCAAAATTAAAATAGACCCAAGTCAGGATGACTTTTATGGAAGTTTATTTACAATTAGGAAGGTTGAAGGTAGGGAAATTGAGAGAGAGAAACTCTGGCCCAGATCTGAGGTCCGGAATGGATGAGAATTTAGAGGCCCCAGAAAAGGAGCACAGAGGTTAATTAAACAAGGCTACTAGCCACAAGGTCTTTTACAATTAGAGAGGCAAGAGAGGCCTCCTTGAGGGTAGAGCCTCCAGAAATGCCAAGGG
Organism: Gracilinanus agilis; assembly: GCF_016433145.1. Classification (NCBI taxonomy): domain Eukaryota; kingdom Metazoa; phylum Chordata; class Mammalia; order Didelphimorphia; family Didelphidae; genus Gracilinanus; species Gracilinanus agilis. The sequence goes on from NC_058132.1 coordinate 85,751,729, forward strand.
AGGAGAAAGGAAGTCAGCCTAACTTACCCATGTGACAATTCAGAGGGAAGCCTTCTGAAGTCTCACCAGACATCCTTCAACACCAAGTTCAAAGCACCAACTCCTCCACAGGAAGTTACCATCACATTTAAAAGATAGCATCTTTTTGTCACTTCCCACATCCACCTTCAATTTCAAGTGGACAAATGGCAGCCTCAACACTGTTTTGGACTGCCCAAAGGGCAGTCTCTTGTTCTTGATTTGTTACTTATTGTCACATGTGGGTAAGTGATCTTCCCCTCCCCACTAAGTTGGGTGGGGTGACATTATTTCTGATTGCTAGAGTCTAACAATGAATGAGGATGAGCTAATTCCATTTACACAATACTCAGGGGCAGCTGGGTAGCTCAGTGAACCAAACCTAGAGACAGGAGGTCCTAGGTTCAAATCTGATCTCAGACACTTCCCAGCTGTGTGTCCCTGGGCAAGTCACATGACCCCCATTGCCTTACCACTCTTCTGCCTTGGAACCAATACACAGTATTGATTCCAAGAGGGAAGGTAAGGGTTTTTTAAAAAAATAAGCTACAAAGTCTTTGGACTTGTTCTTGCTTATCTTATCTTGCAGTCTCTGATAAACTGTAGCTCTCTATTATTAGATCTAGTTATTCATTCCTAATCTTTCAGCCTTCCCCATAATTTGCAACTGCTGATTCAACATCTTGAAATGGATATCTTATAGACACATTAAACTCAACATGCACAAAACTGAACTTATTTTCTTTCCCACAAATCCTCTTCTGAACTTTCCTATTTCTGTTGAGAATACCACTATCCTTCCAGTCACCCAGGTTTGTAATCTAAAGATCATCCTAGATACCTCACACTTTCCCTCTCATTCCTGCCCCAACCCCCATTCAATCTATTGACCAGTCTTGTTGGCTTTATTTTCACATCTCTAATGTCTGTCTCTTCTCTCCTTTGACACTGCCACCATCCTACTTCAGGCCTCGCCACCTCATGCTTAGGCTATTTCAATGACATGCTGATTGGTTTCCTTCCCTCTAATCTCTTTCCAATCCAGATCATCCTCTACTCAGCAATTAAATTAATTTTCTTAAAGTACAAATATGACCCCATCACCTCAACCTATACTATCATTCAGTCATCTCCAGTGATTCCCTAATGCCTATGGGATCAAAAGTAAAATCCTTTGTCATTCAAAATCCTCCACTACCTGGCCCATTGCTACCTCTCCAGTTTTCTTTCATCTTACTCCTCACCAAATGCTAAACCATTATCATGCCATATTATCATAGAATATAATATCATATAATAAAATATTATCATTCCATAATGTCATTGGTGCTCTTTGAAAATAAAGGAAGAATAATGGTTATCCAGTGGCACTAACTTCCTATTTGCCTCCTTACTGTTCCTTGAACAAAAGACTCAATCTTTAGACTCCAGGCATTTTCACTGGCTTTACCCCATACCTGGAACACTCTCCCCTTTCATCTCAGTCTACTCTGGTTTCTAAATTGTAACTAAAATCCTGACTCTGAAGAAAGTGGAATNAGGAAGGAAGGAAGGAAGGAAGGAAGGAAGGAAGGAAGGAAGGAAGGAAGGAAGAAATTAAAGACTTTTAGCCTATCAACGTGGAATCTAGAGACCAAACTTGTGGCCTGATGGTGTTATAAGGGAGCAAATGGTGAACCCCTTTATTAGTAAGATAGGGTTAATGGCCAACAAGACAGCATAAGTGGAACAATCATGGGGGGCTGCTCCTTGAGTGCCCCAGTTCTGGGATTTTTATATTCTTTTCAGTAGTGTGGACATGACTCCTGGCACTCAGGCATTCAGTGGGTGAGAGGTCTGTCTGAGATCCTCAGGGTTTAGGCTATCAAGGTATGGCCTGGAGGTGTATCTCTTTTGTCTATCTCAACTTAAAGGATGTCCAAAGGTAATGGTTTTTTCGAGAGTCACCAGGGCAGGAAGGGAGAAGGGAATTTCCCTGTTCACAGCCTGCCTGAGTTAAGGGGTACAGAGTCCCTGCCATGTCTACACAAAGCCCATGTCATCTTCCCCCTCTCCAAATATCTAAGGGAAAAGGGATGAAGGTCTCAATATTCTGTAGCTTCTTCAAAGCTGGGTATGGTTGTATAGCTGGTCCTGCCTACGTAGGAGAGGGAGAAATGCTGACTTAAGGCAAATGTCCCAGAGATCCAGGCTGGGAGTGGCATCTTCAGTGACTCCAGGGAGAGCTTTCATCCTAAAAGCAACTAGAGAAGTGACAATGTTACGCAAAAATCACAGGGTTTAAATCAGGGTGTTTTCTATCCACCTGGCAAGATTAAAGAAACAGAAAATGTAAGAAAAGGAGTAAGAGATTTAAGAGAACCGGGAGGAAAGGGGAGGGGGGAATCTACCCATTCTGGAGGGTCCTTAGGCTTGTTCTTCTGGTGGAAGAGGAATTTGAGGTCCTCCAGTGGCTCACAGGAATAAGTGACATCTTTTCCCCCTTCACCACCTGTTTCTGGGGGTGGTTAAAAGGTTTAATAAGAGAGGCATAAGTCCATGTGTTCTGCCTCTCTAATTTTACTGCTGTGGAAGTGGAGAAAATTATGCAATGGGGTCCATCCCATGGGGTATTAGCTGGTTCAATCTACTCCAGGTTTTCAGGTATACCAAATCTCCAGGTGTGGCTGGGTAGATTCCTCTTTCTCCTCCCTCTAGGGTTTGGGAAGGATCTTGTTGGCATATTCCCTCAGGAGCTGGTGGATATGCCCAAATTGTTTAGAAAACAGAACAAAACTGTGAATAATTTCTATATCTAAAAGAACATCAGAGGTTAGAAAGGGTCTCCCATGGAGCAATTCAAATGGGCTTAGTCCTAAATCTACCAGAGGAGCAATTCTGATTCTAGTAAGGGCTACTGGGAGAGCTTGGATCCAATCAATTTTTGCCTTCTCACATAGTTAGGTGAGGAATCTTTTTAGGGTCTGATTCATACGTTCCGTTTTCCCCAAAGATTGGGGGTACCAGGCTGAAAGTAAATGATAAGTAATGCCCAAAGCTTTGGAAACCATCTGTGTAATTTGTGAAATAAAGATAGGACCATTGACACTCTGAAGTGTTTTTGGTAGACCAAACCTAGGGATAATCTCATCAAGTAAGGCTTTCATGATATCTTGTGCTTTCTCAGATCTGGAGGGGAAAGCCTCTGGCCAGTGTAAGAGGGAAATTTAGGTATTTTATAGATATATATTTAAAACGTGGCCACCAGGAATCAACAGTCCAGATTGATTCCGTAATTAAATCAGACCCAAGTCAGCATGCGGGTCGAGGCAAGTTTATTTACAACTAGGAAGGTGCAGGTATAGGATTAAAGAAAAAAGAAGAGAGAAGGTTAAAAGGCTAAATAAATTGGGCTATAAGCCACAAGGCCTAACAGCCAGATAGGCTAATGCCTACTTAAGGCAGAGTTTAGAAGCGGCCAAGGTAGGCCAAGAAGTCAGCCTAACTTACCCACGTGACAATACAGAGTAGAAGCTGTCTGAGGTCTCAAGGGAAGTCCATCAGCACCAAGTTCAGAGCAGGAACTGCCTCCACAGGAAGTAACCAACTTACTAAAAGAGATAGTGTCTTTCGTCACTTCCCGTGGGTCCACCTCTAATTCAAGTGGACAAATGGCAGTCTCTACATTGATTTGGACTGCCCAAAGGGCAGTCCCTTGTACTTGATTTGTTACTTATTGTCATGTGTGGGTATCTCGTCTCCCCTCCCCACTAAGGAAGGTGAGGGTGACGTCATTTCTATGCCTAGGTTAAGAATGAGTTTAACTAGAAATGGGCTAGAGCTAATTCTATTTACACACCAGCCTGTAAAGGAGTCAACAGAAACTAAAAGGGTCTTGTACCTTTTGCAAGGTGGCAGGTGGGTGAAGTCAATCTGCCAATCGTCCCCTGGTGATTTTCCTCTCCTTTGGATGGGCTTAAGGAGGGGAGGGAGTTTGAGAGCTCCAGTGCTATTTGTCTGAGCACAGAGGGAACAGGATTTGCAGATCTCTCAGATGGTTGTAGAGATGACTTTGCCTGTGAAAAGTGATCTTATCAAAGTAGTTAGTGCCTCCCTGCCCAAGTGTGTGGAGTTATGTAATCCCATAACTAGTTTCCACATTAAGTTCTTTGGGAGGAGCAGAGGTCCAGAGGGAGAATGCCACCACCCAGTTTCCTCAAGGGTGAATCCTTGAAGCTCTGCCTGTTCAGTTTCTTCCACGGGATACAAGTGGGAAATGTCCCTTGGTACCCTGGGGTACAATGGATTTAGTGTCAGAGTAGTTGAGGGAGTAGCTCAGGCAGCCCTCTTGGTGGCTAGGTCTACCTTGTGGTTCCCTCAGGCTATGTTGGAATCTAGACTTTGGAGGCCCTGGCAATGAATCACTGCAAGTCTGCTAGGTAAAGTGACAACCTCAAGTAAGCTCAGGATTTCTCTCCCGTGTTTTAAAGGAGAATTTTTGGAGGTTAATAAACCTCTTTCTTTCCATATGGCCCCATGGGCATGCAAAACATGCAAGGCATATTTTGAGTCTGTAAATGTGTTTGCCTGTTTCCCTCACACTAGCTGTAAAGCTCTTGTGAGGGCAATCAGCTCTACTTTTTGTGCAGAAGTTCCAGGGGGGAGGCTCTTGGCCTCAATTATGGTAGTCTCTGAGACAACTGAGTAAAGGGCCCTCCTAATCCCATCATCCACAAAGGGGGAACCATCAACAAACTAGTTCAGTTCAGCCTCTGGGAGAGGAGAATCTTGGAGGTCTGGTCTGCTTGAAAAGGTGTGGTCTATCAGCTCCTCACAATCCATGAGGATGGGGTCTCCTAGGAGAGGGAGTAGGGTGGCTGGATTCAGTGTCCTGAATACCTTAAAGGTGAGACCAGGTGTGTCTAACAGAAATGCTTGGTATCTAGTGAGACTGCCTCCAGTGAACCATCTGTGGCATTTAGTTTCCAAAATACTAAGAACTCTATGAGGAGTCAAAATTTCTAGGGATTGGCCCAATGTTATTTTAGATGCCTCTTCTGCCATCAGGACTGTGGCCAAGACAGATTGGAGGCACGCCAGCCATCCTTGGCATGTGGCATCTAATTTCTTTGAGAAATATGCCACTGATCTTAGGTCCAGTCCCAGGTACTGGGCTAAAACACCTAGGGAAAATTGCTTTTTCTCATCCACAAACAAAAAGAAAGGTTTTCAAGGTCTGGAATTCCTAGGGCAAGGGCTTTAGAAAGCTTGGATTTTAAAAGTAAAAAGGCTCAGTTTTGTTCACCCTCCCAATCCAGGGGTTCTGAATCAGGCCCCTTGATGGCTTCATAGAGGGGTTTCCGCAGTGATTCTGAAACTGGGGACCCAAATGCGGAAAAAACCTGCCATACCCAAAAAAGTTCAGAGCTGTCTTTTAGTGGAGGGGACGGGTACAAAGCATGACCTGTTTCCTGTCTGCTGTCAGAGTTCGGGAATTAGGGGTTAGATGGTGCCCCAGATAAGTTACTGACTGAGAGATGAGTTGAGCCTTAGAGGCTGAGACTCTATAATCCCTTTCTCCTAGGAATTTTAAGGTGGAAATTGTGTCCATGACACAGGCAGCCTCAGGTGGACTAGAAATCAAAGAGGTGTATTATTTAGAATTTTGGAGGTTCCATTGAGAGGTATTTGAGGCTCATTTGAGCCTTGGAATACTTAGATGTGTGATAGACTTCCTGTGGATATTTGGGGGACTTTGAACCTACATTTTCCATGATTCAATGGGTTTTCGGTTTTGACATGATGACGTCAACCAACGTGAACCAATGTAGAGTATGGCTTAAATTGGGTGGTCAGGCTTGGGACTTCCTCTTTTTTTACGTAGGAAAGGTGGAGGAAGGTAAATGACTAATGGTGGGCATTTGAACTAGCCAGGCATGTGGTCTTATATATTTTTACCAACATGGCCTTAATTAAAATATTACTTTTCCTCTTAATATCAGCCTTTATCATTTTTAACTTTTTTTAGTTGCTTTCCATTTTTATTTATTTTATGTAAAGTAAGTTTAAAATAAAACAGTTGAAACATGATGATAAAGACAAACCACAAAAGCATCAGGTACAATATATAACAGTTATCATTTTTGAACACTGAGGAGGCAAAATAACCACTTGTACACATTCTTCAATATCTCCAAAAGATATATCTTTGTACAAAAAAAGTACTATAACAACACGAGTCTAATTCAATGTAAACCTAACATCAAGCAGCAAGGTGACAATATTTTGTAGCACATCACACAGTATTTACTGTAAATAGCCACAGCAGCAGTATTTGGTGAATGAGCTGCATAGAATTAAGCTTTGTGGATAAATGTTAAACATTCATCATAAAATAAAAGTCAGCAAGTGCCTGTTAGCAGATTTTTTTTAAACCCTCTACTAAAAGTTTTTTAAAAGAATTAAACTCCTTATGCTTTCTACGTTCAAAACCATAATTTATCTAATCATTGAAAGCAGACAATATCCAGACCCAATATTCAGTGTAGAATCCATAGGAAAAATCTACTCCAATACCTGCTTTGTATGGTATGTATTGTGATTGCTGTTCACTTTATTTAGACAATTTCAAGTAAGGAAATATTTGAAGTCTAGCAAACAAAAACCTAAAGTTACATTCACGAAATGGGGTATGACACTAAGGCATAATTTTTAAGACAAATGCCACTTTTTAAAGATTACATCATTGATTTAAATTATTTGTGTTTTAAGATTTTTCTTTTGTTAAAAATAAAAAGATGAGCTATGTTTCACATTTTACAAAATGTCTTTTGGTGAAAATGTCAAGATGTTCTAAAAGCACAATATGTTCTTCAGAACTCAAGACTTCAAGAAGTTCGACACTTTTACTAAGACAGAACCTTGACATGTTTGTGAACTTATATAGCAGTCCATTACAGATCAGTGTCATAAGACGCTTGCTAAATGACTCTGAGCTGGTTCTCTCTCATATTCCTATAATGCATTTACATCCTCATCATCAAATTTCATTAGAAATATTTCAGATTCTAAGAACACTAGCATTAGCTTACTATAAAGATCAAATGCATCATTTAACAGTGTTATTCAAAGGATTAGTGTTATTGGCATCTAGTTAATAGCACTGCAACTGATTTGGCTAATCTTCATTCAAATAACTACCTAATCTACAAAGCTACACATATCCTTAGGCAGAAGGAAAAGAAATATTTGGGAATGGTGTCAGGGATGGACAACAAAGTTCTAGTTCTAAAGTACAGAATTACTCTCCATAGTACCGTACATTTGATTAAAATAAGTATTTAGTTCTAGAATCAGCATTTGTTTTCTCATAAAAGTGAAGTTTGGTTCAAGGTCACCATCATGCTAAGCATACAAGAATTCAAATAATGAAGAAATGTTATGATTTACATATTTTACAGCCCCAGAGCTTTTGAATCTCAAAAATGACTATGGGCTATTCTTACTAATCTTCTTTAAAGACTAGAGAATATAGTAAAGGAGTTGTACTATTCAGATAATAAAGAATTGCCAACTGAATTAGAAAGTGGAAGTTAATACTCCATAATGGATTTGCCATCTTTCCATTCTATTTTTAAAAATGGCTAGAAATGTCTTCTGAATGCTAAAAATATAATTATAATAGGAAAGTGTGACACTTCCTTTAAAAATGGAGAGCCCTACAGAAAAGGGGTTGCTTATCATATGAAAAATATAAAAACTCAATTAAACTACACTAAGTGAACTAAAAAAATGTGGGAATCAAACATAATACAATATCAGTGATTCCCTTTCCATAAAATTATACTGATAAACTAGATATTAGCTAAAGGATAAATCTCCTAATAATACAGCTGCCCAAAAGGTGAACAGGTAGCCTTGGAAAGTAGTGAGGCCAATTCAAATTCCATGACTTAACAAGTAAAGCTTTTGTGGGTTCCTTCCTTCCAATCAATATTTTTTTAAAAAGGTTAAGTATAAAATTTCCTGAAAACTATAACCCTGAAAAACCAAAGTATAATTAATTATATAGCACAAATGTCAGAACATAGTACCCTCCCTTTCCACCCTTCATCTCTTCCCTCTCAAAAAATACCTGTTGTGGAAGCAATTACTTTGGAATGATCATTCTTCTACACTTTTCAGGGAAGAGTCAAGACATTCATTCTACAATAATACTGGCAGGAAAGGATGGTGACTAGCTATTTAGTGTTTCTCAACTAAGTATGGTCAGCATAGGTTGTAATACAGAATATAGTTATTATAGTTTAATATAAAATTTTCAATTTAAATTTTTTCTCAGAACCAAGGATCTATTTAGATGATCATTTTTATTGTTTCTATTGTTCTTTATACAAGCCACCCCACAAATTCAGGATTAATGATTTATGTTTACCTGTTTAGAAACAATGTTTTGACACCAGTAACGAAAAAGTAAAAAATCAACTAAGGAATTATCTAAAAAAGCAAGCAAAAGACAGATTGTCCCAAAACATAAATGCAAATACTTCCCCCAAAATTGTTGGGGGAGGTGTTTGGGGTGTGTGTGGTCTTTGGATCAATCTTCTTTCATAATTCCTGAAAAGCCACAGTACAAAGTTTAAATCAGTTACACTGACAAAACTTGTGTGCAATAGGAATAATTTAGGAAATATTAACTGCACCATTAAACAAATATACCACCATCATGGAACATGAACTACCAAAAATGATTACACAGTACTATAAAAGATTATAGTGGGGTATATCCAATTTTGTAAAAATTTAAAATAATTAGTTCTAGAAGAATAAGAAAAAAAGACATTTGATAACAAATATATAATGTAGAAAATAGACACCATATGATGGGGTGGAGATGTAATTAGTACTTGAATAAGGCAAATAACAATTGAGGAAAATGAATGGTGAAGATAACCCATAAACCTTTTTATCTCTGGCAAATCCAATCTCTGAAGTTCTCCTAAGACAAACATGGCCATTTTATATTTATTCAGGTTTTAACTTTATTATTCTCTATTCCCTTTCTCTCTTAAAATAAAAAATCTTTGTGGTCGCCTAACTATTTTTTTTTAAAGATAGACTACTATCTTCACAGCTAATAAATTTAGCATTAAGTCCTTCCCCTATAAAAAAAAGTAACAAAACCTCACTCTTTCTTAAAGTTGAAATTTAAGGAATCTCTTCCAGGGAATTATGGGTTCCTGGACAAATCACATAGAAGCAAATATATTTTTAAAAAGAAAAATCATTTATCAACAATAAAGGGTCAAACTAAGTTCACTAATCATTTCTGTGCTGCAAGGAAAAATAGGTACACAAACTACTTTATACCTTTTACATTGATAATAGTCAGACCAGTAGAAGGAAATAAATCAAAGAACCAGGAAGTGGTATACATGGCTACTTTTTTAAGATGGAAAAACTTGCAATGATCTAGTTTGGTTTTTATTCCCTTTATTTCTATATGGCTTTCATGCAAACCTCTTCTAAATGCCTAAAGTAAGTTATGCATTTAAAATCCAAGAATATAAATTCTTTAGTCAGAATCTCAATAAATCCTAAAACCACTAAGTCACACAAGCAACTACCTGTTATCATTTCTTAAGGAGAAATGCCCTGAGGTGCTGCTATGTTAGATGGAGATTTCTTCTACAGGTGGCCTTCAATGCCAAACGGTTTTGGTTCTGATCCTCTGGGGAGTGGGTGGAGACTCCTGCTCAGCTTCAGACTCTGAAGGCTCGTTATCTCCCTGTTGGGATCCTGTGTCTCCTATTAGCTCTCTGAGGAACTTGAATTTGGACAAAAACAGATGCCAAACGACATACCAACTGCACAGCATGAAGAGCAGGACGCAGAGCAGCGTGGCCACGATCACCAACAGGGTCAGCCCCACGCTCTGCCACATTTTGGAGAGTGAAGTGAGAAGGGTGAGGCCAGGAAACGCGCACAGCTGGAGGCGGGATGGAGGAGGGGGTGGCAGGAGAAAGAGCTCGAGCCCGGGTCTCTTTGCCTTTCTCAGGGGCTTCCACTCCTCCACAGGGTGCCACGGGATGGCATGAGAGCTCTTTAACTTTTACAGAGGTCATCAACATATTGTAAGATGGAGCTGCTAGTCAGTTTTAGGGCTCTAAGGTCTTTGTTAAGGGCAGCCCCAAAATAGTGCAGGCTGTCTCCAAGGCCCTGTGGAAGGGCACACCAGGTAACATGTTGGGATTGGGGGTCTGAGGGGAAGTGTTGTGAGGAGGATTAATAAATTAGTGTTTAGAAGGCTTAGCAAGCAGGGCTGACACAGACTTTAGGACAAAGTTATCATCCAATTGGATATTACAGCTGTCAATTAGATCCAATAGCTGTGGGGAAAGTACCCTGTCTAAGGGGGTAGCAGCAGGAGCTGTGTTAGTCCAGAAGTCAGCTGATCTAGTTTTGGGATGTCCTTTAACGGCCTATTGTTCACATCAGATAGAAGCACTAATGAGGAAGTTTTGTACTCAAGCGTATTCTGACCAATGACTATCTAAGTATGAAATTATTCTCTTAGGTAGTGAGAATATCCAGTTGAAGAGATGTATTATGCTCAATCCAGCTATTCTTCTTCCTGATTTACCTAAGAACAGTGAGCCATTACATGAATGCGTTGAGGTAGTAGATCTTGTGGATATGCCTAGGATGGATTTAAAAGGCACTCCATTCAAAAATCCAGACATGGTATTATTCACAGATGGTTCATCATGTTTCTGTAATGGAATCAGATGTACTGGTGCTGCAGTTGTCACAGAATTTGAGACACTGTGGTATGACTCATTATCTAGTAATCTTAGTGCTCAGGGTGTGGAGTTAGTGGCATTGAAGCAAGCCTGTCTTCTAGCTGAAGGTAAAAGTGTAAATATTTACACAGACTCTTGCTATGCGTTTTCTGTTTGCCATGCAACAGGAAAGATCTGGAAACAACGAGGTTTTATTACTATACAGGGAAAACCAATAGCTCATGTAGGAATAATAACTGAGTTGTTAGAAGCAATCCAAAAGCCAAAATATCTGGCAGTAATTCATTGTAGGAGTCATACTTGTGATAGAGATTCAGTCTCTAAAGGAAATTACAGAGCTGATATCACTGCAAAATATGCAGCCCAGAATGCTCCAATTTATGTAATGAATTTAACATCTATTGATTCTGATGATCTAGAAAAAGCTTATGTAGACGCAGATATCCAGAAATGGAAGGATAAATTTGGAGCTAGGAAAGAATATGGGATATGCATTACTGATACGGGAAGACCATTGTTACCAAAAGACTTGTATACCTATTTGTGTCAAGCCATCCACACAAAAAAGTCATTTTGGTACACAAGCTATTATGGATTCCATTAAGAGACAATGGGTTGCTCCTGGAATAAGTACTGTTGCAAATAGGATCTGTAATAGTTGTTCAGTCTGCCAAAAGTTCAATCAACGTGCATTCAGAAAAAAAGGTTTGGATGGTAGGCCTTTAGCATATTATCCATTTGAGAGTTTACAGATTGATTATATCTGTATGCCTAAAGCTGGAAGATACAAGTATTGTCTTGTGATAGTTGATAGACTAACTAAGTGGCCTGAACATTTTCCATCAAATATCAGTGCATCAAGTTTTGCAGTGAAAGTGTTACTCAAGGAAATTGTGCCTATATTCGGTGTACCATTAGCCATAGATTTGGTTAAGGGATCTCATTTCATTCAGGATATCCTTAAAAGAGTCAATGAGAATCTAGGAATAACCCCTAAATATTATGCTCCTTATCACCTGCAAAGTTCAGGTCAAGTGGAGCATATGAATAGGTAACTCAAGACTATGGTTGGGAAACTCTGTGCTGAAACTCATCTTAAATGGCCAGATATTCTTCCCATACCTTTGTTTTACCTACGTTCGAGACCAAGAGCAGATCTACATATATCATTATATGAGATGCTCTTTGGACATGTTCCACTAGAAGCAAAAACTTGTAAGGCTGTTTATTTTTCACTCTTAGGAGGTGATTGCCAAATTGCTTCATATTTAAATGCTTTACAGTAGAGGCTAAGAGAATTACAAGATATGGGAGTATTAATTCAATTTGGTTCATTGGATTATTCTCTTCATAATTTTCAACCAGGTGATATGACCTATGTGAAAAATTTTGCCAAAACATCAGCAACAGAACAAAATTGGGTAGGTCCTTATACAGTTGTATTAGTTTCACCATCTTCTGTGAAAGTTTTAGGTAGAGATTTGTGGTATCATTGTTCTCATATTAAATTAGCACATGGTATAGATACTGACAATGTAGAAATTGTTAATAATGAAGAAGGAGGAGGAGGAGGAAAAGAAGGAAAAGGAGAAGGAGAAGGAGAAGGAGAAGGAGAAGGAGGGGAAGAAATTGTGTAATTTGAGATCTTCAGTCAATCTTCAGCAATTCTGCAGTCAGAAAGTTCAATTAGGAGAGGACTATTGCAGCAGAAGAGGACGTTTGGATGGAAGAGGACATGGACGAAAAGGATTCAGGATTCAGGATTTATGTTTGTACTAAGACTGATGAACTTATGAATTAAACTAATAAAAATTTTATTTTCAAGGATTTTCCTAAGGAGAGGATTAATCATGGACAATTTGGATAAATGGTTTGAAAGTATTTTGGGTAATGTAAATAGTATCACTGCATACTCATATTCATCCAACATTGCACATAAAACTATCAAGAACTTCTATGAAGAAAAGGAGAAGAGGGGAAAAAGAGAGAAGAGAAGATTTCCTAGGAAAATGGAACATCATAAGAAGAAAGGAGATCTGAAGGAGATCTGAAGTTCTGGTAGGTATGTTACAAATAATATTGATATAGATGGATATTAAAAGTATTAATAGTTTATTTAAAATCATTTTGATAGCCACGTGCCTGAAAAGATCTAATTCAAATCGCCTGCCATTACCTTCTGTCCATGTAGCTGCTTTGTACAAAAGAGAGCATCCCAATCAAGTTCTCTCTATTTAAACTTCGCTTTTCATTGGCTCATGTCACCACATAAGGAAGCCAGTTGAATCATGGGAAATGTAGTTTTCAGGTCCCCTAAACATTCACAGGAAGTTTATATCATGGATCTTGATATTAAGACCAAGGACCCCAAATTTCCACTAACACATTCCCCCCCTGAGATCCAGAGAAAAGACTGGTCTTTCTTAATGGATCTTGTAAACGGTCAACTTTTAAATTACAGGAATTTGGGGATAAAAGAAAAGAGGACAAAAACAACGAACCAATGATTGCTAGGCACACTAACAAAAGCCAATTAGGGGCAGTCCCCTTTGGCATAAGAGTGTACATTCAAAATAAATACATTAAACTCCCCATAGTTCAATCAACTGCACTCCAAAGTTCAAATTGGATCTTCATGATCCAGTGAAGGCTCTTTAGGCATCTTCACGGTGCCTTCTCCAAACAGATTAGTTATCTGGATTCTGGGGAGATGGCAAATTTCTTATCCTGAAATTACTCTCAAAAGAATTTAAACTTTACATTATAGATTATAAAACATACATTCCCTTCTGAGGAGAATTATATATTCCCCCCTGAAATTACTCTCAAAAAGAGTTAAAATTTTACATTTTAGATTATAATAGAGACATTATGATTATAAAACTTATCCACACCTTTGAGGAGAATCAATAACACAGTCTCCCTTGAAGAGGGTACCCCAGGTCAGCTAATGATACATGACTGAGTCACGGGGTTGTATGAAATCAATTGGCAAAAGAAATTTTAAAAAATCCAAATAAAACCCAAATAAAAGAGAAAAAATTAACTTGTGAATGAATTGTAAAATGTCAAAATCTTATGTGCAAAAAAAAATGTAAGGAAAAATAAACATAACAGTTCCTTGAATTAAGACCCAATTAAGTAATTTAAGCAGTTTGCAATTACCCATTCAGGAGCCAGGACTACAGAAAGTTGCCATTCTATATATAAGAGAAATAACAGGACCAAATATGTGTGCAAGGGAAATGTCTTTCTCTGAGCTGATTTGCCTGCACCTTCTCAGGGATGAGCCATAATGATAGCCAATCTTAGGTGCTTACTAGGAAATGAAGCTCTGGGGAAGTATGGCCTCTAACACGTTAGAAAAACTGCAACCCCGAACCTCAGACACTAGTTTCAAGCCTTTCAGTATTGGCATAGAACTTCCTCAATCCATGGTCTGCATGACCTTTTGCTCCTTGGCACTTTGCAGATTATCAGTTGGTCTCCACTGACATTGTGGCTCTTTTGCGCCCTTCTTCTGGAATCAGACAGAGAGACATTAATCACAGTCCCATAATATTTACCAATAATTGGCAGGTTACCATAGTCTAAGACTTTTTGGATATGCATTAATATTATAGTAAATATATATTTATATTAAACTTATGTTATTGTAAATTCAAAAAAAGATTAACATTGATTATATGTACTTTCAGTACAAAATGAGGAAAAGGGGAAAAGAGTCAATTACGCTATTAAAAATTAAAAAGAAAAGCAATAAGAAAATTAAAAATTCAGGGAAAATACAATATTTTCAAGTATGAAAATGAGAGAGAAAAAATTTTATTGCACTTACAAGGAAAAAATAATAAAAGAATGTTTTAAAAATAAAAAATATATAGCTTAGAATTAGTGAAAGGTTTTTCACCCAAAAATGAGATCCATTTCCTGTTAAGCTTTTGCAGAAACTGTGAGTGTAAATAGTTTTTATAAAATAGCAGATTCATAATGCACATTTAAATAAAGTACCATAATTTCCAATAACACATTTAAAGACAATAGCAAACAAACCCATTATTATAACCACTTGTTATGATGTTTAAAATTGTATACTTGTCACAAATTCAACAGGTATAATAAATCATTCAACCGTGACTGAGATATTTTCTTAACAAACTCTATTACTACCTCCATGGTCATTGTGGGGCAGAGCCTAAAAAAAATCTGATTAAAAAAACATCTGGGTCTAAATTATCCTCAGGAATTCTAGATCCTTCTGATGAGAAAGCAAGTTAAAACATAGAGACAAGACATCAAGCACACAGGAGCTCTCCTGGCTTCCTGTAAAAAAAAAAATGGGTAGGAAACTTCCATTTGTTTCCTCTACCCCTTTAAGACAAATCATTTATACAGAAGGGTACGAGGCATCTAAAGTAAATTCTAAAGATCTCTTATAAAATTTAAATTTAAATTCTCAAGGCATTAAAATCTCCAAGGTTATACACAATTATCAAGATAGAATAAGACCTTAATGCATGTGATCCTAAGGCTTATGGGCTTTTTACAACTTAAACATGTTTAAGATGTTCATAAATGGTACAGATAACAGAATTAGATTAATACAGATAAACTTAAAAAAATGAAACCTTAAAGAAATCAGGAAATACAATATAAGAAACAGATTACAAGCAATACAGTCAAAAACTCTTTTTACCAATTCTAATAGATTTGTTCACTATTTGGGAGTTATAATAAAATCATAAACAGAATTAATCTAGCAGCCAAAACTTCATTAGCTTAAATGATCTAGGGTAAGAGAAAGGTCAACTTAACAGCAAAATTAAATCACATAACAACAATCAGCAAAGTACAATAAGATACAGAGACTTTTAAAAAAGAAACAAAACCCATGTTTTAAAATCCACCTCTAGTCCAACTCAAATTCCTTCTAACTAATCTCTGCCCTGAGCACAGTGTGGATGACTCCATACGGGTATATAGTTGAAAGTCATGTGCAGGCCTAGTATGTGTATATGGACAGGGGGGTTGGGGGGAGTGAATTCCTCCCCTGAGTTTCAGGTAAGATCATAGTAAGGAATAGTTTGAAATAGGCCATGTGGTCCATGCTTGCCAATCTACTTCCTGTTTGAAGAGTAAAAGCTAGGGCCCACATAGAAGCCAACTGGGGTAGGGATAGAGAAAGCCAAAGGTTGGAGATCCCATGTGGAGGGCTTGTGGGGGGAGGAAGGTAGCTAGAGAAACTTTCTTCAGGTTAAAAGTCATTAATGTCTATGAGGAAACACCTGTAGGAAAGTCCCAGGTGCATGAAATGAGAGAGAAGGGGGTTTTTACTTCCCAAGTCCCAGGTGGCAGAAACAGCTCCAGCAGTGGCAGCTGGGGTTCAGGATCAGTGGCAGAAACAGCAGCAACAGCAAGGCAGAAAATTGGCATTTGGGCAGTATGGGAGTCAGTGTCAGCAGGAACAGTTAGGGGTCAGCAGCAGAGGCAGCAGCAGGTGTCCAGCATTGGAACAGCTTAGGAGGAGCTGGGATCGGCACTGGGTGGCAGGAAAAAGCTAGGAACCCAGGGAGGGTCTAGCATGTGGGGCCAGCATTCGTTGAAACCAAGTTCATGGGGAATGTATGAACTAGCAACAGGAACAGGCTGTTGGGAAAATGGCATTCCCCTTTTTAAAAAATGCTCAAAAGAACTGAGCAAAGTGGCCAAAAAATAGCACCAGAGCATGTCTGAGGATCCTGGGAGGATCAGGAGGTGTCTCAGAGTTGCGTGGCTTGGTAGGCTATCTGAAAAATTGAGAATTACATCTCCAATGTGGTTGCCATTACTGTTACAAATAATATTGATATAGATGGATATTAAAAGTATTAATAGTTTATTTAAAGTCATTTTGATAGTTAATAGCCATGTGCCTGATAAGATCTAATTCAAATCGCCCGCCATTACCTTCTGCCCACCTGGCTGCTTTGTACAAAAGAGAGCATCCCAATCAAGTTCTCTCTATTTAAACTTCACTTTACGTTGGCTTATGTCACCACGTAAGAAGGAAGCCCGTTAAATCATGGGAAATGTAGTTTTCAAGTACCCTAAACATCCACAGGAAGTTTATATCATGGATCTTGATATTAAGAACAAGGACCCCAAATTTTCACTAACACGGGTATCATACATCCAACAGTAACATGTTGCAACACAATATAGCAAAGAAACAACATAAAAAATTACATACATGCAACACAAACATGTTGGGATACATTGTATTCCTCATGGAATAAAACAATGTATAAATACTAACAAAATTAGAATTAGCTATAGGATGAGTAAGTACTAACAAAGGATAGTTAGTTACTAACAAAGATTAGTTAGTTATTTAGATAGATGTAGCTAGACTAATATACTAATATCATAGGGATAGCTTAGAATAATTTAGGAATAGTATTAGATTAGGTTGGAGGATAAGATAAGGTACTAATGTACATTAAAGTGCAAATACAACAAAATAACAAAATTGTATTACATGAAGAATATATAACATACTACAGATCACATATCACAAAATAGTGTAAATAGATATGTAAATAAGTGTAAATAGGATGTGTATATTGTAAATTGTATTATAGTATAAGTATTGTATATATGTAAAGGGTGTACATATGTATATTTGATATGTATATATTGTGTGAACATATACCATGCATGTATATTGTGTGTATATTGTGTGTATGTATCATGTGTCTATATGTGTATAAATGTAAATTCTGTGAATAATTTGATATAATTGAGTTGAAAACATTTAAAATTAATTTGAATAAGCGAGTTTAATGTTTTGTTGTAATTTTGCTGTAAAACTTATATAATGTTGTGTTAAAATGTATTTCCAAAATTATTTGCATTTATTAGTTAGAATATTTTTGTATTAGAATACGAGTTGTGTTTGATGTTTGTTTTGACTTTTGTGTTGATATTTCAGATTTGCTGTTGATTTTGTGAGTTTTGTTGAAAATTTTGCATTGTTACTTGTTACTTTGTGCTTTGAACTATGTAACTATTCAGTATATTTATTCCTTTACCTTTCCTTGTTAAAATCCTTAGTGTAGGGTAGAGTAGGGTAGTGTTAGATAGAATAGTTACTGTAGGTTGTTTGTTATTTTGGGTTAGAATTTTAGTTTAGTTTATAGTACACAAATGCCAAAATATTGTTAATTTTGGATTTGTGCAAAGGGGGGAACTGTTGTGAGGAGGATTAATAAATTAGTATTTAGGAGGCTTAGCAAGCAGGGCTGAAGGATTCTAAATGGAATGGGGTAGCAGGAAGTGTTGTTTCTCTCTTGGAGAGGGACTCCATGTTGGCTGGGTACAAGCTGTAACTGACCCCCTGGGAGACTGCAGAGGAAGTGGAGTTTGTACCCTGATATCCTGGGATCCAGAAGGAAGACAGTCATCTATAGAGATCCTGCTCTATAACCAGAGACTTATCTGAGGGGCCTAGGGTGGTCGTCAGATGTAAAGAACGAAACAGATTGGAAGCACAGCTTGTTAGCTCAAAGTGCTCTGAGGTACAATGGAGTCACCAGTTTATTATATAGAAAGTTAAAGATCCCCTTCCCCCAAAAGCCCAAGAACGTTTCCCACAATTACACAGAGCAGTATTTTTACTATAGTCAAAACAAAAGCCTTAGAAGCTTCAAGATGTAGATAAAACCTATGCTAAACTATCAACTATATGTATTATCATTAAGTGAAGTCCGGGACATTTTGTTAGGCCGGAAAGCCCCTGAATTTCTCAGCCTTGATGGTGTTAAACAATATTTTTGAAACTCATTATTTTACTTTAATTCTGGGCAAAATGCCCCTGCTAAGGGTTTGGTCTTGGCTGTACCAGGCAGCTGCATTCTTGGCCAAAGGGGAACAGTGTTAACCCTCCTCCTGCTGGATGACTGAGAGCCCAAAGCTTTTTTAATAAGACTATATTGCTTTTTTTTTAATTATTAAACCCTTAACTTCTGTGTATTGGCTCCTAGGTGGAAGAGTGGTAAGGGTGGGCAATGGGGGGTCAAGTGACTTGTCCAGGGTCACACAGCTGGGAAGTGTCTGAGGCTGGCTTTGAACCTAGGACCTCCCATCTCTAGGGCTGACTCTCAATCCACTGAGCTACCCAGATGCCCCGACTATATTGCTTTTTAAAGAAAGGTGTGAATTATGAAAAGGAATCAAAAGAGGAATCTCAGATTTTTTATCTTAGATAGCCTGTTCCACTCTCGTACCTAATTGTAGGGAGAAAAGGTCAATACACAGCTCTGCAGGTCTCTATTGATCTTTTGATGGTCCAGATAAAAATATCTACTTGAGATTCTAATTTCTCTTAATGGCTTCCCATATAATCCCCCTTTTCTTTAAATTAACATGATTTATTACAGAGGAAAACTTTGAATAATGAAAGAAGTTATAAATTGGTTATAATCATCAGTTATAGCTGGATCTGATAGGATTTACAGATCAAATTGTTTGTTTACAGCTCTCTATAGTCATCTGCTTGTGGGAAGTTTTGGTTGTCACTATTAAACCCAACCTGAGTTGCTGGTTAACTTGGGCTGGTTTAGCTCCTAGGTCTACCCACCTGAAGGAGTACATACTGTGGACCTAGAAGAGCTGCAACATCGCTGGACTGTGACAGGTCTCAGCAGTGAGGATTCTCACTTCATTCTTGCTATTCTTTGTGTCCTGTCTTGCTTTAGTTCTTGGTTTCTCAGACTCCGTGGCTTGGTGGACCTATGTTGGCAGTTAAGCCTTCTAACTGCCAAAACCCCTTCTAATTGTTTCTCCAACCTGTTAAGCTAATCCCAGCATATATTTAAGTCCTTCATGCCTCTTACACATCCTTCCAAAGAACCCAGTTAATTAGTTATTTTAATTAAGTTTAATTAGTAAAACCCCTAACTGTTCTGCCCACATACTTCAGAAGACCCACTCAAACACAAAAAGGAATCTACACTTTGGGTGTGGAGGTATGTAGAAGAAAGTATCTTTCAAGTCAATCACAGAAAACCACTGAGAGTTTCCTGGAATCTGAGTTAGGATTGTATATCGGTTAGGGACAATGGGGTGCACAGAAATTATTTCTTCATTAATATGGCTAAGGTCTTGGACCATACGCCAAGTTCCATCGGGTTTTTTTTGCTGGCAGGAGGGGAGAGTTACAGGGTGACTGATACTTTTCCAAAAGACCATGGACTAAAAATTTATCAGAGGTTGTAATCCTCTCTTAGCCTCTGGGGAAATTGGATACCATTTTTTGTATGGGTAAGGGGAATTACTTGAGTTTTATCATGACAGAGGTTGCCTGAATAGTTCTTCCTGACCTTGATCCCAAACAATAGAAGGTACTTTCTCCCAGATTTCTGATGAGATAGTGAGAGGTCTTTGCAAAGGAGTGTCTAGGAAACTTAGAGTTGAGATGAGGGAGAATTTATAACTTAGCCTCTCCATTATGTCTCTTCCTAATAAAGGACATGGTGAAGAAGGGATGACCAGAAATGTATGTTGGATTAGTTTGTCCTCGTAGGCATAAGATAGGGGTGCAGTTTCCCTACATCTAAGTATATTATCCCCTATTCCAACTACCTGATGTTGCGAAGGCAATGTAGGACCATTGTGTGAAAGGAGAACAGAGTAAGTGGCCCCCATATCAATGAGAAACATAGTCCTCTTACCTTCGACCTCAATTGAAACCTGGGTTCAGCCATAGTGATAAAAACCAGGATAAAGCTGGCCCTAGGGTACCCCCCATTCCAAGTCTTTAGGAGACTGGAGGATAGGGCCATGCCTTTCAGATTGCCAGGGTCTCTGCCTGGAGTGGCACTGGTGTTTCCAGTGTCTTCAATATCCACAAGCTGGGCACAGAGAAAAGGGCGGTCGTTCATTTGAAGGAAAATCCCGTGATCAATGCCCAAACTGTCCACAGGCATGGCAAGAGCCCCTTGGCTTCTGACCACCAGTCAAAGAAGTAAGAGTAGCTACAAGCAGTTTTTCATGGGTGTGTCCTTCCTCTGTTACCTGGTCCCTGTTGTAAAACACCTTAAAAGCAGCATCTATTAATTGCTTAGTTGGAGTCTGGGGTCCCAGATCAAACTTTTCCAGTTTTCGCCTGATATCTGGGGCTGTCTGTCCTATAAAATGGAAGCGTAAGATAGTTGCCCCCACATCAACCTCGGGGCTGACATTTGTATATTGTTTCATAGCTTCTACTAGTCTAGACAAGAAGAGAGCAGGATTCTCCTCTTTACCTTGAATAACTTCCCTAAGTTTGTTATAATTAACTTGCTTCCTAATCCCTCTCTCCAGACTGCTTGAAAAATGCGGTCTAACATGTGGCCTCTTCACCTACAGTGGCTCTCATTTCCATAGTCTCACCCAGAGTCTTGTCCAGGGACAGCAGTAGCACCAGGGACTCCTGCTCATGTGCCACCTAGGGCTTTCTCATCTCCTACTGCTATGGCCAAGTCCCAGATTCGCTTCTTCTTGTCTGGGGTGCAATAGGTAGAAATAATTATATGCGTGTCTGATCAAGATAGATCATACTATAGGGTAAGGGATTTAAAACCTTTAATGAATTTGGTGTGGTTCTCAGAGTCCCGACCCAACTTCTCCTTAATCTCAGCTAGATCTGTCATAGAAAAAGGAACATGTACCCGAGCCAACTCATCTTGTGAGGGCATCTCTCTCATAGGGAAAAGATGAGCCCTCTCACCATAGTTCAATCTGCTCTGGGTGTGGAGTGGGGTAGGCTAAGGAATGGAGGAGGTACCAGGCAGTGGTGAGTAGAAAAGGATATTACAGCCGGGAATGGCTTGGGACATGGCCTTTGGTTCTGAACCTGAAGGGTAAGGTGAAGGTTTTGGAGCCCAGGGTTGAGGAGAGGAAACAGAAGAAACTTAGATGGATGGAAGTTCCTAGGAGGTTGGGGGAAGGGGAGGCTGCTGTTGTATCTCTGCTAGAGATGTTATCTCTCTGTTTCTAAGGGAGGCAAAAGTGCCATTGAATGTTAAGTCATCCAGAATATCCTCCTGGCTGCTCTTCCCAGTAGGGGCAAGCAAAGGTGTTGTGAGGCAGAGTCTCCTAAGTTCAGGATTTTGGTTTAATTCTATAAAAATTCTTATAAAGGGAAATGCTGTCCATTTCCCTGTCCTCATACAAAACAAATCCAATTGCAGGATGGTATTAGAATTTAGGGTGCCATTGACAGGCCATGCCTCTTGCTTATCTAGGCTCTAATGGGACCATTTAACATTACAAAGAAAAATCAGTTTCTTTTTGCTCAAGTTGCTTAAAGCCAATTTGTCCCAATTTTCAAGTATAAACCCCAAAGGGCAATCTCAGTAAGCTCTGCCTCTGTCCCATACTGATGTGAAAAAAGGGCCAAATCCACAAAAAAACTTCACCCTAGTGCTACACTCACCAAGAAACCTGCAAACCAGTCCCCTGTAGTGGGTACTGAGGAGAACCTGCACATAACTGTGCATCCACAGAGGGTGCCCGACCTGACACTCAGTGTTACACCCAGTGTATACTGAATAGAAACCTGCAACCCAGTGCCACACACAATGCCCACTGAGGAGAAAACCAAAACCTGCTACCCAGTGCTACACACAGTGTACACTGGGGAGAACCTGCAACTCAGTGCTTAAACACTGAGAACCTGCCACCCAACCAGAATGTCTTCTGTTAACAAACTGGGGAGTCAATCTGGGTAATGGACTTATGTTCTATACCCTATGGGAGCGAGAGGAAGAGACCCACAAAGATATCACCAAAAAAAAATGGGGGTTGGGGGCAGCTGGGTAGCTCAGTGGATTGAGAGTCAGGCCTAGAGACGGGAGGTCCTAGGTTCAAATCCGGCCTCAGACACTTCCCAGCTGTGTGAACCTGGGCAAGTCACTTGACCCCCATTGCCCACCCTTACCACTCTTCCACCTAGGAGCCAATACACAGAAGCTAAGGGTTAAAAAAAACTGGGGGCTTCAGGAGTCCAAGAAAGGCTACTTCCGACCTGAGAAGCTATGTCCTCATGAGCAACCCAAGAACAGGAGCAGCTTCCAGGAAAGTCAAAAACATTGGGCACCAACTGTTATAGAGGAGCAAATGGTGAATCCCTGGATTCGGGAAGGAAACCTTTCTCAAGAATGAGAGGACTCCAAACTTAGCTTAAAAGTAAAAAGAAAGATTTATTAGTAAGATAGGATTAATGGCCAAAAAGACAGCATGAGTGGAACAACCGTGGGGGTTGCTCCTCCAGTGCCCCAGTTCTGGGCTTTTTATTTTCTTTCTAGTATTTTGGACATGACTCTTGGCACTCAGGCATTCAGTGGGTGGGGGGTCTGTCTGAGATCCTCAGGGCTTAGGCTATTAAGGTGTGGCCAGAAGGTGTATCTCTTTTGTCTATCTCAACTTAAAGGATGTCCAAAGGTAATGGTTTTTGTCTCTAGAGTCACCAGGGCAGGAAGGGAGAAGGGAATTTCCCTGTTCACAGCCTGCCTGAGTTAAGGGGTACAGAGTCCCTGCCATCTCTGCCCAATGTCCATGTTAGTGGGATCTGATGAACCCCAAGTTTTAGGAATAGCTTGTGAGTTGGAGACCCCCAAAGCTTGTGTCTGTTCCCTGTTCCCAGAATCTACTCTGAAAGGAATCCCAGACTAGCAGTTGCAGACTGAATAGTGGACCCTAGGGTAAATGCTAAATATCTTCTTGTCTTAGGTAGTCTTGCCCATTGCATCAGAGACCCTTTCCCAAGAAGACACACCTGGGCAGGGACCATCCTTTAGTATCCATTGTAAGTAGCCCCTTCCCTTACACCCTTTCCTCTGGCTATGATTCCTTTCCCAAGCTTGATTGTATCCTGCCAGTATGATAATGTCAATCATCTTTCCCAGTTCCTGGATCTTCACAAATGGTATATAAGTTCCCCAATTTCTTTTGTTCCTGAGAGTCCTCATCTAGCAAGGTGGCACTCCCAGGGGGTCAGGGACCACAGCAAGCAGTGCTTAATCCTTAGACTCTGCATAGGGTGTGTGGTGTGCTGCTCTGAGTGGCCCTCTTCTCTCTTTTCCTTAATTAAAGAGTGGCTTTTATGACTATTTAATAGTTCTGGTTTTTTTCTAAGTCAACAAATGGAGGTTCCCCAGTGAGATTCCAAAGTCCCAGCTGCCTGAGCCACCCAGCTAACGAGGACCCCAAGACATGAGTTACCCACACAGCCTGTTTAGGGTTGAGTCAGGAGTCCGGTTAGCAGAGGGGCCAGGTAAGTGGCTCTTGGATAAAAGGACTCAGTCCAGTGTATTTGGGGGTGACTCACTCTTTAATTAAGGGGGGAGGGGGGTTAAGTGGTGGTCTGTAGTCTTACATAGAGTCAAGGAACCAGAGCCGCCGGGGGTGTTTGGATTTGGGGAACAGCATGTCTGTGGCCCCAGGAAGTGGAGACAGCCAGCAGCCCAAGGAACCACCCAATGATAATGGCTGAGAGTTATATGTAAATAAGTGGAAGATGGTCCCAAGGTAAATGGGCCAAAATGGAGTCTAGTTCAACCTACTACAAGCTCCAAGCTTGACTAGGTTTTGTGTGTATGTGTGTGTGTGTGTGTGTGTGTGTGTGTGTGTGTGTGTGTGTGTTGTTGTTGTTGTTGTTGTTGTTGTTGTTGTTGTTGTATGTGGAGGTGAGTGAAGCAGTGTCTAGACTAGATGTAAGAGCAAGGAGCATAGTTCTGAGGCATGAATGGCTGGCTAAAAACTTTGAATGGGAAGCTGAGCTAGAGTGTGGGAGCCTGAGTGTTCATTTAAGTCAATTAAATGGAGAAAGTTTCTTCATGAATTGAAATGCCACAGTTTAAGAGTTTAAAGTTTAAATAGCTGTAAATTTTTGTGAAAGAGCTTCTCACAGAAGCTTAAAGAACTTAAGTTCTGAATTTCTTCTCAATTCTCCAAGGTTTTGCTTATATTGTATTTGTGATGTGTTTTAAAAAGGATTCACTAATAACCTTAATGTTTGTGATTTAAATGTTAGCCCCCCCCAAAAATAAATAAATAAAAGGAAGAAAAAAGTCTAAAAGTTGTGTTAACAGTTAATTCCTCCCAAAAGCTGAAGAGATGAGACAGGAGCTAGAGATGGGGGTATGAGGATATCCAGCAAAAGGCAAAAGGAGGTCCAGAAATTCATAACTTTAAATTTTTATTCTTTTCCTCCTAGTTTTGGTATAATGTATGAAATGTTGTATACCAAGTGCATTTAATGTTTTAATAATGTTGGTAATGAGATGCATTTTATTCTAGATGTTAACTTTGTTAGTTAAGTGCTGTAATTTCACATTTTTGTCAAGCTGTTATTTGCTTCCAGAGAGCAAGTTTTTTGTGATTAATGTTTTGAAGTGTTTTGAAGTAAAGAAAGTTCATTTTTGGTCATTGTGTCATTGTAAAACAACTAGACATGGTTGGGTAAAGACTTTGCTTTAAATGGTAAGGAAACCCTGAAGGAGCAAAGAACAAAGGCAGTGTGTTCAGGAGAGCATGAGAATGGCCCCTCTGTTCAGCAAAGGTGAAAGAGAGACAAGGGGGCACCACATGGACAGATAGCTCCTCAGAGCATTCCCCATCAGCTAACTAGGCCTTTCAGAAGACAAGAGTATTGACATGCATACTCCATTTTCCACAGTCTATCATAACTTGGGGGAGTCCAAGGTAGACTTCAGTGACTTGAGACCTAGATAAATCTCCTTTGTGATAGGCAGGTTGTCAAAAAAATGGCTTCCTTGCTCAAAAGAAAATACAAAAAATATAAAACCAAATTCTCAAAAAGAACTGATTGAATCTGGATATTTGCTCATTGCAAATATATGACTAGTTCATGTTGACAGTCATAGAAGACATGCAGTAAATGGACTGATTGAAATGTTCTGATGGTCTTTAAAAATCATTTGATATTGGTGCTTAAAATAGTAGAGGAAGGGAATCTCAGTTAGCTTTTAAGAGCATCTTTTTATACTTCTATTAAAATCCACTTGTGGTAGGAAGACGTAAAAGCCACCCTTGCTAGGAAAACAGCAGCTTGCCTAAGAATTCCATAATAGTTGCATAACTTAAAGCAAGAAACCAAAAAGTGTACCAAAGACTTAAGTATCTCTATCATTGTATTTAGGGTACTTAATTTAGGTAGGATGCTTGATAGCTTATTGTTCAGTCTGGGACAAGGGTCAGTTTGAGAGTCCCTTGAGGGCAAGTTCCCATGTGACAAAGGTAAATTTGGGGGTTTTATAAAACAACTTTGTCAAAAGAAATAACTTACAGCATTCTCTTATTCCATAATCCATAAGAATCTAGGTTTAAAATAATTTACTATTTTAACAATAGGTATCAATATTGTTATATGGGGATTGTTAGGATGTAATAAGGGAATCTGCAGGATGTAATATGGGACTGATGCTAGGGGTAATAGCTTGTAGGAATAGGGAATAAGGCAAGGCAAAGGACCCAAGGCTGGAGGTAATCTAGGGAATAGACTAGGTAGTAGGGAAATTAAGGCAATATTGTGGAAGAGGAAGGAACAATGATGAAGGTTGGTAGTTGAGGTGGTAGGAGAAATAAGGGAATGTCTGAGTTTAGGGAATATAATACTGAGGTACCAAGGGTTGCAAGGGAGAGGATAAATTAATCTAAGGCAGGCAATAGCAGCAGGGAAACACAGACTGGATACTCAGGTTAGACACAAAACAATGAAGGGAAACAGACTAATCCCTTCAAGCAAAAGGACACTTTACAGAGCCAGGTTAGAGCTAGCCAAGGCCATCTTGAAATTGACTTGAGGCTTTAGTCAGTTTCACAGGAAGGGACTAGAAAGGAAGCATTGAAGTTACACTTCCTTCAAAATGGATACCCTCAGCTTCCCTCAAACTCCAGAAAGTATGTTATTCCTCTCTTCCTCCCTCTCTTGTTAATCAACTAAAGAAGTAGCCACAAGGTCTTGATTAAATACAAACGGGGATTTATTGTCTTCTAGGATAGATTGGCAGGGTAGGAGGATACAAAGTAGTCCTAACAGACACTTAGAGAAACTTCAGGTGGAGGAAGGGAAGCAGGAATGTGAAACTGAGAAAGGACCTGCCTTAACTCAGCTCTCAGGTGGTTTTGTAATCAATGGGGTTAGGAAAGTTTGATACAAAGAGTCAATAGATAATTTGTTGCAAGGGTAAGCCCTATTTGACTATTTAAAATATCAAATTTAAACTAACACTCAGAACTACCCTCCTTTCAAACCCTCACAGGAATTCAGGCAGAGAAAATGAAGGTGGGAATAAGGTAGGGTAGTGAGATTCAAAGGAATTAGCTAAATTAATAAATCTCAAAGAAAAGCTGCAAAATATAGGCCAGGTTTCAATCTCAAAGAAGGAGCTCAGATGGACCCAGGCACTCTCCACGAGTTCCCAGGACAAACTGAACTTTTCCCAAGATTCTAAACTCCTTAACTGACAGAAGAATTCTGCAAAGTCAGTTATGCCCCCCCTCTCTGCACTACAGTATTCATGCCAAGCATTTTCATTCACTGTTCAAATAAGTAAAGTAAAAATACTTGAAGACAATATAATTTAGAGCCTTCTCATTTTCAGTTATTCAAGCATTATTCTTTACAAGGTCTAATTATTTCAAGCCTAGTTATTTCATAACAGCCTACAATTTTTAGTTCTTTGAAAAGACAATTCCCTTGATTTTTAGGCTCCAACTTATTTTATTTATTACCAGAGAAGTCTCTTTGAAATCACATTCTGATATAGATTTAACAGATATTTCAACTGAATCAAAACTGAGTTTTTACACTTCCTAACATCAGTTTGTGAAACTTAGCTCAGTCTAAAAGACATTATGCTGTTTCCCATTATTTTTCTCTATTACTTTTTAAACTTCTTTTTAAATCTATTTAATTAATTAATTAAGAATTTTTTTTGCCATGGTTACAGGATTCATATTCTTTCCCTCCCCCTCCTGTAGCCAATGAGCAATTCCACTGGGTTTTACATGTTTCATTGATCAAGATCTATTTCCATATTTTTAATATTTGCACTAGACTGGTCATTTAGGGTCTACATCCCCAATCATATCTCCATTGAACCATGTGATCGAGGAAATGTTTTTTCTTCTGTGTTTCTACTCCAACAGTTCTCTCTCTGGATGTGGATAGCATTCTTCCTCATAAGTTCCTCAGAATTGTCCTGTATTATAGCTTTCCTGCTAGTAGAGAAGTCCATGATGTTTGATTGTGCCAGTCTCTGTGTACAATGTTCTCCTGATTCTGATCCTTTCACTCTGCATCAATTCATGGAGTTTGTTCCAGTTCACATGGAATTCCTCCAGTTCATTATTCCTTTTAGCACAATAGTATTCTGTCACCAGCAGATACCACAATTTGTTTAGCCATTCCCTAATTGAAGAGCATCCCCTCATTTTCCAACTTTTTTTGCTACCACAAAGAGCGTGGCTATAAATATTTTTGTGCAAGTATTTTTCCTTATTATCTCTATGGGGTACAGACTCAGCAGTGGTGTGGCTTGGTCATTTATAGGATCATCTCAAGATCTAGGAAGAGAGGCTACTTGGTAATGTTGGGTCACATAAATAAGTGCCCTTTGGGCATTTTTTAAAACTTCTAAT
>NC_058132.1:85780712-85806467 GCF_016433145.1 Gracilinanus agilis
CTGGATCGGGAGAACCGCTCGCATTACACGCTGCGGCTGGAAGCGTACGACGGCGGGGCCCCCCCGCGGCGGGCCCAGGCCCTGCTGGACGTGACTCTGGTGGACATCAATGACCACGCACCTGCCTTCAACCAGAGCCGCTACCGGGCCGTGGTGTCGGAGAGCCTGGCCCCGGGGAGCCCCGTCCTGCAGGTGTTTGCCGCCGACGCCGACGCCGGGGCCAACGGGGCCGTGACCTACGAGATCAATCGGCGCCAGAGCGACGGCGACGGCCCCTTCTCCATCGACGCCCGCACCGGGCTGCTGCGGCTCGAGCGGCCGCTGGACTTTGAGCAGAGGCGCGTGCACGAGCTGGTGGTGCAGGCCCGGGATGGCGGCGCCCACCCCGAGGTGGGCTCGGCGTTCGTCACGGTGCACGTGCGTGACTCCAACGACAACCAGCCCACCATGACCATCATCTTCCTCAGCGAGGACGGCTCCCCTCGCGTGTCCGAGGGTGCCCAGCCCGGCCAGCTCGTGGCTCGCATCTCGGTGTCGGACCCCGACGACGGCGACTACGCGCATGTCAACGTCTCTCTGGAGGGTGGCGACGGGAAGTTTGCGCTGACCACCCAGGACAGCGTGATCTATCTGGTGTGCGTGGCCCGGCGGCTGGACCGAGAGGAGCGAGATGCCTACGAGCTGCGGGTCACGGCCACCGACGCCGGCACCCCTCCGCTGCGCGCCGAGGCCGCCTTCGTCCTGCACGTCACTGACGTCAATGACAACGCACCCGTCTTCGAGCGCCCGCTCTACCAGCCCGAGCCTCTCCCGGAAGTGGTGCTCCCGGGCAGCTTCGTGACCCGAGTCGCTGCCCGGGACCCTGACCAGGGCCCCAATGGCCACGTGGCCTACAGCATCATGCCTGGGACCCATGCTCAGTGGTTCGCCATTGACGCCGTGACAGGAGTCATTACCACGGCCGCCCCGCTGGACTACGAGCTTGAGCCACGGCCGCAGCTCACGGTGCTGGCCACCGACGGGGGACAGCCTGCCTTGTCTTCAACAGCAGTGGTCAGCGTGGTCCTGCAAGATGTGAACGACAATGAGCCCGTGTTCAAGAGGACCTTTTACAACGCCTCCCTCCCTGAGGGCACAGCCCCTGGCACTTGCTTCCTACAGGTGGGGCCTAGAAACTTGGGGAGCCACACGGGGAATCCGAAGGAAGGATGTGTGGCAGGAGGGGAGGCACAGTGGGAATAAAGTGGCGCAGACCCGATGGTCAAAAAAGGGTGGGCACTGACGGAACTAAGTTAACAATTGCCAGGGGGGCAGAGGAGAAAATAATTCTTTCTGCATCTTTAGCCTGCTCAGGACCCCCTTCCTTTTACCTACTTCTTCAAGTCTATTCCATAACCATTCATTAAGTATATCCTAGCGGCCATTAGGTAGCACGAGATGGATAGAGCACTAAGTCTGGAGTCAGGAGGACTTGGGTTCAAATTTGGCCTCAGATACTACCTAGTGGTGTAACTCTGGGCAAATCACTTAACCCTAGTTGCTTAGTCCTTATGACTCTTCCACTTTAGAATTGCTACTTAGGGGTTAAAAAAAAAAAAAAAGTAAGTTTATCCTGTGAGCTAGATAGATACTCTGTGACATGCTGGTGATACAAAGAAAAAAGCAAACTGGTCATTGTTTCTTATCAGTAAATATAGGTTATTTGAGAAGGGAGATAGACCTGGGGTAAGGGTTGTAGACTTGGGGAAGACTTCACGGAAGGCAAAGGTAGACCCCTGGACTGAGCCACTGAGAAAGATAAGAGTTCTGGGAAGGCTCAAAACAGGAGAGGAAATACCAAGTTGAGAGAACACCTTTTTGTTGGCTGGAAAGTAGAGTATTTAAAAGGGAGTAATTTGAACTGTTTAGAAGGGTCATTTGGAGCCAAAATTGTCATGGCTTGTGTAGATTTTAAAATTAATATTCAATATCTCCAAAGTATAATATTTATAAGGATTTATTAATATTTAACTAGAGAGCTAGAGAAAGCAGGGAGCGCTCACCAAACCCCACTCACATGGAAGAGAGAGCTCGAGAGGTGTTACCGAAAATGTATATACAATCATGTAAAAGATGCAGGTAAACAAATAGGGAAAAAAGGAACCTTGAGACGAGGGGAGAATTTTGGGAGATGAAGTCCAAAGGATATAAAATTTCCACTTACACACCTGTAAATGCCAGGCTAAGGATTGTGTTTCGAATCCTAGAGACAACAGGATCGACTAAAGGTATTTGAGCAAGAGAGTAACTTGGTAGGAACTCGGCATTAGGAAGATTTTGTCAGTGGTGGTGAGGGTAGTTTGGAGAGGGGAATGGGAGCAGGAAGTCTAATAAGGAGATTGTGACAGTAGCCCAGACAAGAGGTGACACATTAGGGCTGTGTTGGTGAAGTATTGGCACGCATGCTGAGCTGGCATGGGGGAGTTGCTCCATTATCCCTCTTCCCAGTGCCTAAGGATATTTTTCACATGCCCCATCCCTCTGCCCAGCCACCCAAAGCAAGCATTTCACTCCCTGTGGGGCTAATGCAGGGGGGCTCGCAGACAGCTTGAAGGTACAGTTTGAGCAGAGAAAGAGAAGGGAGTCCAGGACAGAATAAGAGCATCTGAGTGGTTAGATAGGTGAACAGAGAACCAGAATAGAGGGGACTTTTGTAATTCTAGGAAAAAAGGTATGATTATTGGACTTGGAGTCAGAGGATCTGAATTTTGAATCCAAGCTCTGCCATGTATGAACTGTGTTACCTTGAGCAAGTCACTTGACCTCTGGCCTCAGTTTCCCCATCTGTAAAATGAAAGGTTTGAACTGGATGACCTCTAGGCCCCTTTCAGTTCTAAATCCTGTGATCCCATGATTATGTTCAGGAGAAGATTATTGACAGTGTCAAAAGCAGAAGTTAGGTCAAATAGGATGAGGACAAAGAAGAAGCCATGAGATTTAGCAGATAAGGGATTATAATTATTTGAGAAAGCAGTTTCAAAGTCAAAAGCATGAATGAGAATGTGAAGTAGAGACTGAGGTCAGGGAAGCAGAGCCCAGGCCATATTGTAGAGAAATAGATCTCAATTGGCATTAAGGAAAACCTTCCTACTAGAGCTGTTGTCTCAGGGGGTAATGAGCTCTGCATCCCTAGAGATCTTTAAGCAAAGGCTGACCAACCACTTGTTAGGAATATTGGAGAAAATATTCTTGTTCCAGTATACATTAGACTAGATATTATCTGAAGTTCCTTCCATCTTGGAGGTGCTGGGATCCTGATTTCATTAAAATATTATTACAATTCAAGAGATAATGAAAGACAACTAGAATGGCACCTATGGAAAGAGAGATAAAGGGGCTGATAATATCCAGCATTTATGTTGCACTTTAAGGTTTACAAGGCACATCTTAAACATTGCCTCAATTGAGCCTCAACAACCCTGAGTGAAAGGTACTGATAAATATCCCCACTTCATAGATGAGGAAACTGAGGCCAAGAGAAGTTAACTGACTTGCCTAGAATCACATAACTCAGTGATGGTGTACCTTTTAGAGACTGAGTGCCCAAATTGCAACCCTCATACTGCATTTGAGCTCCCTAGACAGGGAAAGGAAGAAGCTCTCCCATTGGGCTGCTGGGCAGAGGGGTGGGTGATGTGAGAAATGTCCTGGGGTGTGCGTGGAGAGAAGGAGGAGAACAGCCCCCTCCAACATGCTCTAGCACATGCACCATAGATTCACCAACACAGGCATAGCCAATAAGTGGCTGAGGCAGGGTTTAAATTCAGGTCCTTTTTGACTCTAAATCTAGCACATTCCCCACTTTGCTACCACCTCTCTAATCTCTAGCTGATGCTAGACATATTGCAGACGATAAAGATGGGCTTGGAGACTGGTTGGCTGTGAGGAACAAAGATGGGGGAGGAGGGGACTCTGGGAAGATGGTTTGAAAGAAACAGGGAAGGTGGAGAGGCTAACAGAGATCAGTTCTCTTTGGGTCTTGGCAGAACATTCAAATAGAAGAAGAAGATAGCCAGCTGGATCACTAGACATGGAGCTAGGGGCTTCCAAGACCTGGTTCTTTCCCATGCCTTACCTGGACCTGGTGCTTCCCATGCCTTACATAGACCATCAATAGCCGCTGGCACATATAGTAGGGCTCTAGGTGGTGCTGTGGAAAGACTGTAGAATTGGGAGTCAGAAAGGCATGATTTCTTTCTTTTTTCAAACCTTTACCTTCTGCTTTAGCATCGATACAAGTATCAATTCTAAGACTGTAGAACCGTAAGGGCTAGGCAATTAGGGCTAAATGACTTGCCCAGGATCACACATCTAGGAAGTACCTGAATCCAGATTTGAACCCAGGACCTCCAAACCTGGTGCTTTATCACTGAGCCACCCAGCTGCACCAAGGCATGATTTAAATCCCATCTTAGATGTTTCCTAGTTATATGACCCATGGACAAGTCATGTCAGCTCGTGTAGTCTCAGTTTCCTCATCTTCAAAATGAGAATAGCAGCACCTCCCAAGGTCACTGAGAGGATCAAATGAGGTGACTTGTAGAAAGCACTTTGCAAACCTTAAAGTTCTATATGTCAGTTGTCACCTCTTGAATTGTAATAATCAAAAATTAATAATAAAAAAGAGGAGGAAAAAAGAGGTAATCAATCCATCAATCAATCTGAGAGCCTTTATCCAGTGCCTTCTAAATGCCAGCCACTGTTGTAGAAGCTGGAAATTCAGAGATGAAAACGAAATAGTCTTTGTCCTCCTCAAGGAGCTTACATTCTATTCCAGGAAACTTGTACATATATTGGGGGAGGCGGGGATGAGGAGAGAGAGAGAGAGAGAGACAGAGACAGAGACAGAGACAGAGACAGAGACAGAGACAGACAGACAGACAGAGAGAGAGAGAGAGAGAGAGAGAGAGAGAGAGAGAGAGAAAGCAAGCAAGCACACTAGGTACACAGTGGATAGCATGTGCTGGGCCTGATACTTAATAACTATATGACGCTAGGCAAATCCCTTAACCCTGTTTGCCTCAGTTTCCTCATCTGAAAACTGAGCTGGGGAAGGAAATGGCAAACTGCTCTAGTAAACCCCAAATTAGTTCATAAAGAGCTCAACATGACCAAACAATATATGTATGTGCATGTATATTCATAATATGTGTATATTCATATATATGCATATAAATTTTTATACTGTAGAAAAAAAAATACCCAGCAGTTTTGAGGCAGAGGCTTTAAAGGAAGATCACTGAGATCAGCTTCTTTACCTTCCTTGAAGAGTTAGTTCAAACCCCCACCTTCTGAAAGAGACCTTTCCCAGTCCCTCCAGCTGCTAATACCTTCCCCTCTGAAATGATGTTATTTCAACCCTGTATGTAACTAGGTATATGTTGTTCACCCCACCCTGCCCTAAAATCCATATTTCTTTGGGGCAGGTAATATTTTTCCTTTTTTCCTTATCATTTAGCACCATACCTTGTATATAGTAAGAAAGCTTACTTAATATTGGTTATTTATTATGCATCTACTGACATAGAATGGGGGGCTCCTAATTTGGGGGAGAAGGTTGATAAGGGCCACAAGGTATTTTTTGATGAGGTAAGTCCAAAATTCTATTTTTCATTCCTGGATTCACTTCCTAATCACTTCTTTTCTTAACTCTCCTCTTGGCTACCTGTACTCCTTCTCAGCTACTCCTTTCACTGACGTCTCATCATCTTCTCAAATGACTGACTCCCCCCTTGATCCTCATAGCCAGTCAGTTTTCAAGCTCTGTTGATTCTTTAGTTTCACTTACATTTAGGTTAAAGTTCTCTCTAGTGCTTCTTGTGACGTCAATATAGCCAGGCCTGCTCTCTTTGAGTTCCTCC
This sequence comes from Gracilinanus agilis, assembly GCF_016433145.1. NCBI lineage: Eukaryota > Metazoa > Chordata > Mammalia > Didelphimorphia > Didelphidae > Gracilinanus > Gracilinanus agilis. The sequence continues at coordinate 85,786,613 of NC_058132.1, forward strand.
AGTCTTTCAAGTTACATCCTCTACTTCATTTTTTGGTGCCTTGTTCAGTTCCCTATCCTACTCCTTTTCTTTTCTTTGAGCTCCTTGTCCCATTGCTAAAGAAAGTTCCTGCATGCCTCCATCCCCCTATTTCCTAACCTGAAGAGGAGAGGCTGGTGCTCAATGGTAACAAGGAGCCTTTGAAAATATAATCTTGAGGCCAGATTCAGAGGAAGATCCAAGTTCAGTGTCTACTAACTCTTGTATTTGTCTTCTTCAATTCAACAAAATGTTATTAAGCATCTACTAGGTGCAGAATGCTGCATGGGGGTAAAGGTGGTAGATTTTGCTAAGAATCAATTTTGACCAGAATTTCTTAACATTTCTTTGGTGTCATGGACTTCTTGAGCAGTCTGGTGAAGCCTATAGATCCTTCTGAAATGATCTATCTATCTATCCATCCATCTATCCACCTATCTATCTATCTATCTATCTATCTATCTATCTATCTATCTATCTATCTATCTATCTATCTATCTCTCTCTCTCTCTCTCTTTTTCTCTCTCTCTCTCTCTCTCTTTTCTCTCTCTCTCTCTCTCTCTCTCTCTATCTATCTATCTATCCATGGATCAATAGATCTATCTATTTAACTATTTTAAAAGCAAGTTCACATCCCTCAGGTTAAGAACCCTTGGTTTAAACCCTCTGTAAGTATTAATTCAGCAGTTGTTACTCTAAATGTGAGATCTTGGTCCAGTGACACACAATTGGAGGAAATTCATCATGCTTGTTTTGACATTTGCACTATGAATGAAACCAGAAGACAAAAGGAAGTCATAGCTAAAGGGAAGGATGGCCTACAGGTTTTCCTTGGGATGATAAATAAAAGAACTAAAAATGTTGATTTTTTTTCCATGGGTTCAAAAAAAACCCAAAACATCATTTAACGAGACATTTTTTCATCCCATATTGCAGAGCTCCTAATGAGCATTGCATTAGATCATCAGGAAGGTAGTTGAATCTTATGTGGCAAGCACTGTGCTAGATGATGGGGATACATAAACAAAAGTGAGTTCTTGAGTTCTTTCTCCCTTTTCTGCCCTCCAAAAGCTTAAATATGTAAAAAATGTAGATAAATACAAAAAAGATAAGGAGATAGAAAGAACTCAGTAAAATATTGGGGATAAAGGGGCAGCCAGATGGCTCAGTGGATTGGGAGCCAGGCCTAGAGACAGGAGATCCTGGGTCCAAGTCTGGCCACAGATGTGCAATACTGGGCAAGTCACTTAACCTCTATTGCCCAACCTTTAACTCTTCTCCGTTGGAACCAATACACAGTACTGATTTTAAGACAGAAAGTAAGGGATTTAAAAAAAAACAAACCTATGGGGATAATCAGCCTGAAAAAGAGAAAACTAGAGGGGGCTCACACATAATACCTGTCTTCAAATGTTGGAAAGACTATCATATGGAAAAGGAATTCAGCTGGCATATCTGTTGCTCAGAGAAGTGATGGGTTCCCTCATACTGGAAGTCTTCAAGCAAAGATTGAATAACTGCCTCCAGTGGTTAAAGCAGGGATGTTTTTCATATATGATTTAGGCTGCTGAAGTCCCTTCCAACTTCCAAATTCTACCCTTCTGTGATTCTGACCCATTCTACTCAGCCTCAGAGGGCAAAACAAGGAGCAAGGGGTAGCAGTTACAGAGGCAGATTTAGGCCTGATGTCAGGAAAAACTTCCTCACAATTAGAAAAATTATTTGCAAAGTAGAATGGGCTGACACAGGATTTGGTGCATTATCCCTCACTAGATATCTTCAGGCAAAGGCAGGATGACTATTTGACAAGTGTGCCTTGGAAGATATTTATATTGAGGTATGGATTGACTAAGAGGCCTTGGTTGTCTCTTCCAACTCAGAGATTTTGTGCTTCTGATAATGAGCAGTGTCATCACCCAAACCATCAAAAACACGTGGAGAGAAAAAATAAGTCTACAGAAAGCTCAGCAAGAGATCCAACCCAGTATTTGTAAAAAGGAATTTTAAGATACCTCAAAGGGCCAAGTGGTGACAATTGATGCAGTGAGCTTTTTTTTTTTGGCAAGAAAATAGAGAAAATAAAATGATAATATCTGCCTATAATTATATATATATGTGTATATATATATGTATGTATTTAAAGTGCATTTGCACAGATAGGAAAAACTAAGTTATTTAAAAAAAACTTTCTTGTGGTAGTTGATGCATCTGGTTTTTCCTTTTAGCATTGTCAAGTCAACAGACATTTATTTAGCACCTATCATGTGACAGGCATTGTCTTAAGCCTTGGGATTGAAGAGAAATAAACAAAGAATAAAACAGTCCTTATTTTCAAAGATCATGTATTCTAATAGAGAAACAGTAATTACATGTAGAGGAATACACAAAGTAAATATAAATGAGCACAAAGTATTGGAATACAAGATAATGTAGGAGGGAGAGCACTAGCAGTTGTGATGATCAGGAAAATGTTCATGAAAAATTGATGCTTAAGCTGCATTTGGAAGAAAAAGAGGAATCCTATGAGGAAGAGGTGAGGAAGAAATCTAAGTAGGAGATGGCCATTAAACAGGTATGGAGATGAGAGATTGAGGCCTGTGGGTGAGGAAGGAAAGGGGAGAAATTAAGCCAGATTATCTCAAGAGCACTTAAGGATGAAACTGGAAGGGGCACAACAAACCAATGAAAAGTGGAAAACATTTGTCAAGAGTTCTATACCAATCTACTGAATCAAAGAAAGTGGAGCCACCACATTTAATCTCTCACAGTCCAATGTACTGTGTGAGGCTGTAGAAATGGTAATAAAAAGTACAAACATGAGAAAGTGACTACCTTAGACCAAGTATGCATAAAGGAAGTCTATGCTGGACAAAATGTTAAGGGTGTTGAAAGATTCATTTTCAAGATATCTGAAGGAAAAGAATACCAAATGTTGTTGGGGGGGAAACCCAGATATTATTACCCCCAAAAGGTACTTGAGGAAATATCAGTAACTTGATTCATAGACCTACTCTCCTATTCTTACAAAATCTATATGATGCATCTACACATGCATCAATGGTATCCTTGATAAAGTTGATAAAGAATACCCATTGTCCAGACTATGACATACAGTTCTATGAACTGCCCCTAGAATTGATCAATTAGGAAGTAGTACAAGAATCTTGGTCAGACTCTGTAAATGGACCCAAAGTTGAGCAGGAAGAGGAGAGCAGACTGGATTATCTTTGGGAAATGCTTTTAACGGCCTTAAACTTCTCTCTGAAACAAAAGTCTGTCTTTGAAATAACTGTTCTTCTAGTGATGATATGTGGCTTTGAGTCAATGAAGAACATATTCTCCAAAGAATTAAAGCCTCAGGTCATTTAGAGGACAATGGAGAAGACACATGTTGGGCCAGAAGAGGCTACAACTTATTACCAATGCTAGATTGTAAACTCCATGAGGGCAGTTTATATTTTTTGTCTTTAAATCCTCAGCCTAGCACAATGCCTCAGCACATAGTAAGACACTAAATCAGTATTTGTTGGTCATAGTTATTTTTTCCATTTAAAAAAATTTTCAGTTATACATGTAGAAACAATTTTTTTTAAACTCTTAACTTCTGTGTATTGACTCATAGGTGGAAGAGTGGTAAGGGTGGGCAATGGGGGTCAAGTGACTTGCCCAGGGTCACACAGCTGGGAAGTGTCTGAGGTCAGATTTGAACCTAGGACCTCCTGTCTCTAGGCCTGACTCTTAATCCACTGAGCTACCTAGCTGCCCCGAGACAATTTTTGACAATTGTTTTTTGACATTTTAAAATTTGGGTTTTCTCCCTCTCCCCCCTCCCCCAACTCCCTGAGGTGGTGAATAGTCTGATATAGATTATACCCATTTTTTCAGATCTTTCTTTGTCAACTTGTTTTTCCCTGTATGGATGGATGACTGAAGAGGTATACAAAAGAAATGGTGTAAAAGAGAGCATCAGAGAGCTCATTGGATCATGTATTCACAGCTGAAAGGGATCTTAAAGGATCGAGGGTACAACCCCCTCAATTTACAGATTGAGGGAATTGAGGCATAGAGGTTAAGTGACTTACTCAGGATCACCAGTTGGTAAGTATCTGAGGCAAGATTTAACCATAGGGTTTCCTGACTCCCAAGTCCAGTGCCTTAACTGCTATTATATGACATTGCCCCTTGATGTATGACAAGTATAGAATGAAGCATTGTAATTACTGTAGAGTTTCATGAGCCCTTATGTTTATTTTGCTTAATTCTTATTGATTACAAAGGAAGGTTCTATTCAATCTATCATTCAGTCAGCAAGGAGGAAGTGGGGAGTCACTGGAAAGTAAATTATATGTATTTTTTTAAAGAGAGAGAGGGAGAGGAAGAGAGAACATCAACAAAATACTTAAAAAAAAAAAGAAAGAAATTAAAAGAGAGATGTATAATCCGAAAAGAAGGTGGACCAATCAGGAAATGAGTGTAAAGTGTAACTGATAGACATCTATACACTCTCCTGGTGTCCATATGAAGGAGATCTAGAGAAAGGTCTCCAGCACATTGGGTGGACCTCCCATGGAAGATTTAGGATAGGCTGGAGGGGATTGATTGAGGAGCAAATGGGTGACAATGGAGGAAACACCAATGAGATCAGAGCCATTAAGTAAATGGAAATGACTTTTGAGTTGAACTTGAAAAGATAGGAATTACAAGAGAAAGAAAAAGGATGGACTTCCTAGAAAGAGGAAACAAAGTTAGAAAACAAACACAGGTTGAAGAAAGTGTAAGTTAGTAATTTGGCAAACGAAAGGACATAGAGAAGAAAAGAACCCTGGGAGTTATCTACATTTGCCTAGAGGCACTTAGAGAGAGTAGAATGATTGTCACAGTAGTTCTTTGTATAGGGATTTTAATTTGGGAGGAAGTCACTGCCCCCCATATGCAAGCTGTATGGGTCCTAATTGATATATTGTTGGAGGTGGAGATCTCTTTCCACACCTTTTGTGATCTCATCAGCATCTTTAAATTCCGAATTTTTTAATCCAGCCCTAATTAATCTTTCTCCCAACATCTAGCCCCCACCTCTCTCTAAGGATGCCTCCTACTGCCCTGCTCCTACCCAATGGAATTTTAGGTCATCATATCCTACCTATTCTTATTTTGAATCTCTTGAAATCTGCCCTCCCCAAATCTAGGGAGTGTGTCAGATTATGTCTCATTTTCCTCTTTTAGATCAAAAATTCTAAACTGTTGTAGTCACTTCCCTCTGAGGTTTTCATCATTTCCACTCCAATAACTAACTAGTTCCTCCCTGTCGCTGAGGATAAGAGCCAGAATGGCAGTTCCCCTCATTGTTTCCTCTTCCTTTTGAAGTGGAAGGCTATCATTAGGGCAAGCCAAAAAATGATTAGCTGTTTTGGTTTTTGTCAGAGAGAGAGAACCCAGCAGATGTCTAAATATCTGAAGTTCTCTATGATTACTATATTATACATCCATGAAAGTCTTATAATCTATTTTCCAAAGTCCTCCATCTGTTTCCCTTTTCTGTCTAGGTGGTCTTTTGCACTCCCTGCAAGTATGTCCTTCCAGTCATATTTCATTCATGGGTTCCATCCCATCAAGTCCTGTGTGGTCAAATCTCCTCCTTTTGTAGAGTGTCTTATTCCTCTTGCTTGCTACCCATATCCTCTGCATTTGTGTCTGTACATATGAAGATAGGGCTTCTACTGCCAGCTACCTTCTTTGCTTTTGTCTCCTGTCTTCTGGGCTTCTCCACTGCTCTTCTTCCCTCATTGTAGGCACTCTTTTTGTTATTGAGTTTTGTAGATGTAGATAGGCAATTTCCTTTCTCTTTTTTTTTTTCAAGTTTAAAGTCTATATGATTATGTTTGCCAGATTCCACAGAGTTCACTCCTGGTCAAAGATACAACATTACGATATTTTAAATCTTGGCACCAACACTAGATCTCTGATTCTCCTTTTCTTTCTCCCTCTTCAAAATATGTTGTATTTACTTTACTGTTTACATGTCATATATTTCTGTAGAATGCAAGCTCTCTGATGGAAGATATGATGTTTTTCATCATTGTGTAGAGGGTGGTTATGGCCTATGAGATTGCTGAAGGTAGTATCCCCCTCACATGGATATTGGAGAAGCAAAGACAGATGGGTAAGCATTAGTCCCTGTGTGCTTTCTAGGAAGAAATGCTCTGGAATAGCTAAAGTACAGTCATAGCATAGGCCACCAAGGGGCACTCCAAGCTTGGGCTACCATAGGATCAGAGCTCAAAAACTAAAAGAGACCATAAGAGCCACCTGATCCAACCTCCACATTTTACAGATGAAGAACCTGAGGCCCGAGGAAGTGAAATTACTTGCCCAAAGGCTCACAGTTAGTTAGCATCAGACGTTGGATATAACACCAGATCCTTTGATTGTTGGACCCGGTGATTGCCAGGCTATACTAGGCTGCCTCTTCCTTTCATTTTTTGAAGGTTTAAGCTGCCACTTTGGATCTTTGGGCTAATATCAGGAAGCATTTACATTTTCCCAGTATCTCCAATCTAAAGTCACAATTCTAAACCCCTTCCCAACTTTGGACGTCTCAGAAGGAAATCAATATTATCATTAGAATTGAGAATGATATTGAATAATAATAATAATTTACTATTATTACTATTATGCTCCTAGCCTCTCCTTTTTCTGATCAATATCTGAATAATCAGTACTCTCTCCATTCCCAGTCTTAAGCCAAGGATTCCCAGAGTGCTTGAGGGTGCTTTTAAGGAAGCCTCGTCCTATATTTTGTTTTCTAAGACAATAACAGATGATAGATGGGTTCGAAACTTGCTGGATGATCCAAAGAATCAGGTGAAATGGACCAAATATCTACTTAGGGAAAGGTCTTCTCAGAGGTTTTTCCTTTGTCCTGATAAGCATTTTCCTTTGTTCTGATAAGCATTTACATCAGTGACTTGAATGAAGACATGATTAGGAATAAAGGAATGAGGGGCAGCTAGGTAGCACAGTGAATAGAGTAATATGCCTGGAATTGGGAGGACCTAGGTTCAAATTTGACTTCAGATACTTCCTACTTTGGACAAGTCTCTTAACCCCAGTTCCCTAGTCCTTGCTGCTCTTCTGTCTTAGAATTTCATACTACAGAAGGTAAAGGGTTTTTTAAAAAAAATAGAATAAAAGAATGCTTAATCAAATTAGTAGATGACACTATTTGGGAGGGATTAGATGACAGTCAGGTCCTAAATGGGGAAAGAGAATAAATAGCCTCACCAGTGTCCATGCTATTCTAGTTCACTGGGCTAGCATTCCATCAGACAATTCAAGGTCAGAGGCATCTCACTCATTCTTCTCTCATGGATGACTGCTTACCATCCCATCCTCCCTCCCCAAACCTCTGCTCAGCTCCCTGCTTCTCTACCTTCTTCTCTCATCTCTACCTTCTTCTCCAGCCAAGCTCTGACCCCCAGATGCTTGAAGTTAGGGGGTAATTTAGGCAAAACAACTCCTATCCTATATATCCCTGGCTCAAGCATATGGCATGTGCTTGTTTCTCTGCAGAATGGTAACAAAAAGGAGTCTAGTCTCTTGGCTTTAACCATAAGACAATTAATGATTCCTTGTGACAGACTTGTCAGGCTCACTGTTCTAGGTAATTTCTCTTGAATTTCTAGTCCCCAGCTGACACTGTCGAGTTTAGAAACTGAAAGAGCATGTAGTAGAAAAGAGAAGTCTTCGAAAGCAAATGCCACATGACTATCCCCAGATCCAGCAATGGGACTTTGAATGTAATATCAGTTCTGAAAACTTGTTTGTTTCTACTTGATTTTTTTAAACTTTCTCTTCCCTTTTATAATAGAGTTCATTCTAGATTGAAAAAGGAGCTTAAATGTCATCTAGTCTAGCTTCCCCATCCTGTGCAAATTGGCATTCCACAAAAGGAATCATTTGGCCTCTGCTAAATAGCCTAAAGTGGGGGGCAGCTAGGTGGCTCAACGGTTTGATAGCCAGTCCTAGACTAGGAAGTCCTGAGTTCAAATGGGGCCTCAGTCACTTCTTACCTGTGTGATCCTGGACAAGTGACTTAACCCCCATTGCTTAGCCCTTACCACTCTTTTGCCTTGGAACCAATACACACTATTAATTATGAGATGGAAAGTTAGGGATGAAAAAATAAAAGCCTATAGCAGGCAGGCAAGGAATCATCACCACCTGAGGCACACAATTTCACTTTGGAATCCCTATGATTGTTAGGAAGCTTTTCTTTAAGTTAAACCTACATTTGGCTTCTTTGCAGTTCTATTCACTGATTCTAGTTCTTTCCTCTGGAACCAATCAAAATGATTATGATACCTTTTCTATGTGACAGGTCTTCAAATATTTGAAGGAAGTTTTTGAGAACTGTCCCTCTCCCTGCCTTCTGTACACTAAAAAACCTTATTTCTTTCAGCCTTTCTTCAAACTGTTTGTCTTCTAAAGGAAGGAAGGAAGATAGGGAGGGAGGAAGATAGGGAGGAAGGAAGGGAGAAAGGAAGGAAGGAAGGAAGGAAAGAAGGAAGGAAAGAAGAAAGGAAGGAAGGAAGGAAGGAAGGAAGGAAGGAAGGAAGGAAGGAAGGAAGGAAGGAAGGAAAGAAAAAAAACATTTTTGAGTGTCTACCATATTCCGGGCACTGTGCTAAACCTTTTATAAATACCTTATTTGATACAACAACCCTGGGACGTAGGTAGATTTGTAGTCAGTTAAAATATCTGTAGTATTTTTCATATTAACTATTGTCTAGCCATGCCTTTCCCTTCCATACTTGCATGGTTGAGTTTTTAACCTGATTGCAAGTCTTTACATTTATCTCTATTAGAAACAGCTAAGTAGTGTGATAGATAGAGAGTTGGACATGGAATCCAGAACCTTTGCTGTGTGACATTCTGGGCAAGTCACATAATTTGTCTACTTCAGTTTCCTCATCTGTAAAATGAGAATAATGATAGCGTGGCCGGGGATGGTCAGGGAAGTCTGACGGCCACAGCCACCGTGCGGGTGAGCGTGCGTGACAGGAACAACCATGGCCCTCGCCTCACCGAAGAGCCCACCTTCCTGGCTGTGGCTGAAAAGTTGTAAAATACTGTGCAAACTTAAGGCAATATATAAATTCTAGCTATATTTACAGTTATCAAATTTTATTTAATGAGATCCAGGCCATCTTTCTAGCCTATGGAGGTCTTTTTAGATCTTGACTATCATCAAACATGTTTTCCAACTATGAGTCACTTGCCTAGTTGATGAACATAACATTTGTGCCTAAGTCATTGATAAAACTGTCAAGCAGACTATGTTTTCAAAGTCACATCCCTGGTGTACTGAGAATTCTATTAGAAACCTTGCACTAGGTTGACATCTGTCTATTAATGACTCTGGATCAAGTCATCACTTCCCCAGTAGATACTAATGTGTCCTAGGAATCACACTGCTTTAGCAGATTGATCCAAAAAACAGTTTGTGAGGAGAGGCCAGTGCCTGCCAGAGCCTGGAAAATCTTAGATCTCCATTAGAAGCTTCCCTTCTAATTTAACCGACTGATCTGTAGCACAGTGCTTCCATTCTTTGGGAACGTGTTGACCTTGCCCCTACCCTCTCCTCTATCCAGGAAACTGGGAATCATTTCTGGCACATGCCCTGAAACTAATGTCCAAGGGATAGAGATGGAAAATTTCTAGGTGATGGCATAGTTAGATGGGTTTAAAATTTAATGTCTTGGGGCAGCTGGGTAGCTCAGTGGAGTGAGAGTCAGGCCTAGAGACAGGAGGTCCTAGGTTCAAACCAGGCCTCAGCCACTTCCCAGCTGTGTGACCCTGGGCAAGTCACTTGACCCCCATTGCCCACCCTTACCAATCTTCCACCTATGAGACAATACACCAAAGTACAAGGGTTTAAAAAAAAATAATGTCTTAGCCCAAAGAATAAAATATCAACTCAGAAAGAGAAGTCTTGAGAAAGAGTGCCATAAAGGTTCATCTCTTGCCCTATTCTCTTCAACATTTAGATGACATCATGGATAGGAAGAATGTTTAATCATATTTGGGAATGAAGCAAGCCTGTGAGGGATAGCTGGGGTACAAATGAGATAATGGATTTAAAGCACTTTGCAAACCTTAAAGTGCTATAGGAACACCCCAGGTATCTTTAGTATTATTATTAGCCTACATAACCAAGCCTCCAGCCTGGTATAACTTCATTTCCTAAGCCTTCTGCTGCACTCCTGCTGAGGTTAAGCAATGTTTATAGAACAGTACAGGGTTGTAGAGTAAATATTTAATAACTAAGGTCTCTCCACACACACACAGACATTCTAAGTTTAATATGCATTATTAACACTTTATTAAGCCTAAATAATCATGAAAACAATAAATCAAGCCTTGATTTGTAGCTATTTCTAAGATGTAAATGCTCACGATAAAATTTAACCATTGGCTCTAGTTAGAGCTGCCTCTAGCACACTGCTGAATACATGTAAAGACACGCATTTAGGTTCAAAATATTAGCTGAATAAATTAAGGATAGGGTAGTCATAGCCAGAGGAATTCACATAAAAGACCTGAAGATTCGAGTGGACTTCAGACTCCATGTGATTCAATAAACAAAAATGTGAATAAGCTGTGTGACCCTGGGCAAGTCACTTGACCCCCATTGCCCATCCTTACCCCTCTTCCACCAAGAAGCCAATACACAGAAGTTAAGGGTTTAAAAAAAATGTGAATAAGATCCTAGGTTGTGTTGTGAGGCATAATGACAGAACCTGGAAGGTGAACGCACTGCTGTCCTCTGCCTTGGTCAGAAGGGGAAGAGAATAAATATTTATTAAGCACCTATTATGTGCTGGCACTGTGCTAAGCACACATCTTTGGTCAGGTTTGGGCACTGCCCTTTAGGAAGAGTATTGATAAGCTAGAGCATGGTTCAAAAGAGGGCAACCAAGATGGTGAGAGGGTTAGAACCTATGTCATATAAGGATTTGCAGAAGGAGCTGGAGAGAGAAGGCTAGGGGTTGAGGAGAGAAAGAAAGGAAGAAATAGCTCTCTTCAAGATTTGAAGGACTGATACAAAAGGAGGAATTGAACTTGTTCTCTTCAGTTCTAGAACTAAGGAATGGGTAGAAGTTTCAAAGAGAAAGATTTAAGTTTAAATGTAAGGAAAATTTTCCTACTGATTATGGATATCCAAAAGTGAAAATGGTTGCCTTAAGAGGGAATAGGCTCTCCCTCATTAGAGGTCTTCATGTAGAATCTGAATGACCATTTATTGGGAGATATTTATTGTCATTGTCATCATTATCTACATTTTTTAAATTAAAAAAATTTTTTTAGCTAACAAAAATCAAATTTTTGTTTCTTGCCATCTCTCCCCATCATTTAAAAAGAAAGAAAAATAAAGCAGTTGTAACAAATATATATAGATAAGCAAAAGCAAATGCTCACATTGGACTGTGTTTTAAAAACATATCTTCTTATACTCCCCTAATCCATCACCTCTCCAATGTCAAAAATCAACAAGCGTTTGCATGCTTCATCATGAGATGAATCGTGGTTGGTCAGTGTATTGATCAGAGTTCTCTTAAGTCAGTTTATTTGATTTACAATGTTGTTAATGTAGTTGTTCTCCTGGTTCTGCTCTCTTCACTCAAGTCTTCTGTTTTGGGAGGAATGGCATTTTAGAGAGAATTGCTTCTCAGATGCAAACTTGACTTAATGCTCTGAGACTCCATCTATCTCTGAGGGTTTTGATTCCTCTTCTCTTTCAAATGGCTACTTACCTTAACTTTAGGTTTGAAAACCTTGTCTAGTCCCTCTACCTCTGGGCCAGGGAATCAAGAAACCCTAACCTTTGTATCCTTAATTCAGTCAAAGTTGGGGTTAAAATAACTTCGCTGAATAATTAAGGGAAAATCTAACAAATCAAGAAATGTGCAGCCCTTAAGATTCCTGATCATGTGGGCATGGGGTACCATCTTTTTATTCCGGGTCTGTTTTCATCTGAGCAGCTTGCCCTCCTCTTGGTAGAAGTTAGGGGGAAGCAGATGAGGGGAGAGGGTTTTTGGAGGTTGGGATACAGATCATATGAAGAAGGATATGTGTTGTCATGGCTTCAGATGCCCTAGCTCTCTTTAGGGGTGCCGTTGGTTGGGCATGGGCATAGGAGGAGACAAGACAACAGAAAAACCTTCAAGAAAGTCATATTTACCCACACACACACAGGTGACTGCTACAGATGCAGACAGCGGCCCCTTTGGACTCCTTTCCTACTCTTTGGGAGCCGGGCTTAGCTCCATAGGTCCTCCGCCATTCCAGATTGATTCCCTCACTGGAGAGGTGTGCACATCCCGAAGCCTCGACCGTGATCAAGGACCCCCCAGCTTCGACTTCACTGTCACTGCTGTGGATGGGGTAAGGAGAAAAGGCAGGGAGGGGCATTTTCCCTGGCAGGGGACCAAACCTGCTCTGAGCATATCTTCAGCTCACTTTCTCACTCTCCTATTCTTTCCAGGGTGGCTTGAAGTCACTTGTGTATGTCAAGGTATTTGTGTCAGATGAGAATGACAACCGGCCTGAATTCTACCCAAGGATATATGCAGCCAGTGTGAGCACCCAAAGCCCACCAGGTACGGCTGTGCTGAGGGTCAGTGCACATGACCCTGACCAGGGTCCCCACGGCACCCTCACCTACCGCATCCTAGCTGGGAACAGCCCACCACTCTTCGCTCTGGACAAGGACTCAGGTAAGAGACCAGCACCCTGGCATCCCAAAACTTTCTTAACTCCCCAGGCCCTGAGACTTCCTAGGTTGCTGCCTATGATCATCCCATCCACTTGATCTATTTGGGACCACCTCCTGTTATTGGGATTCCCTAGGCCACCCCAAGGCCCTCTCCTTACTTCCCCAGTACATGCCTTGGCCGCCTCACTCCCAGCTTCATTTCCCATCCCTGGTACAATGTCCTTTGTCCTATGCCTTATGCTTTCTCTTATTTATGCTCTATTTTTGTTCCATGTTTATGCCCTGTGCCCTAAGTCTTTGATCTCATGCCTTACGCTTTTTCTTGTTTCCCATGCCATGCCCCCTTGCTATGTCCTCTGTAAAATGGTGCATGATCTTTGTCTTTTGCCTCCAAATCTTGTGCTCTGGGCATTATGTTGTATGTTGTGTTCTCTCTATTCCTGTTGTTCTCCCTTTCTGTTTCCAGGGCTAGTGTCCGTGGCCTGGCCTCTTACTGGACGGGCTGACTCTGTGCAGCAGCTGGAGATTGGAGTCCAGGATGCTGGTGGCCTTCGAGCTGAGCCCAACGCCCAGGTCAACATCAGCATCATCTCTGGGCCTCTTGCACCTCCAGTCTTTGAGCAAGCACAATATGTCTTCTCTGTGCTTGAGGATGTGCCTCTGGGAACCAATGTGGGCACCATACGGGCACGCCACCCCCCAGGTAAAACATACCCCTCGATGCCACCCTCATACACTTAGACATATGTACTTAACTTCCCCCCATTACTTGGTAATATAGTTACCTACTCACACACACACACTCACATTTATCCTGCATCAGTCAAATCCACAAGCATTGATTGAAGTGCCCATATAATAGCTAACATTTATTTAGGGCTTTGAGGTTTGCAAAATAGTTTACAGAAATTACTTTGCTTGAACCTTAAAACAACCTTGGGTGGAGGGACAGGTGCTAATATCATCCCCACTTCACAGATGAGGGAACCAAAGCAGGGAGAGATTAGGTGACTTGCCCACTGTCCCATAGGTGTCTGAAGCCGAATTTGAACTCAGGTCTTCCTAACTTCAGATCCAACACTCTGTGCTCTGTGGCAACACCTCACTGGCCTCTAGCCATAGGTCTGTTGGGCACTGCGCTTAGCACTGGCGAGTTAAAGGCAAAAATAAAACAGTCCCTGTCCTCAAAGAGCCTGCATTCTATCAAGAAAAACTACACATTTCCTGTGAGCAAATTCAGGCCATCAACCAAGTAAATACAAAGCAGTTTGGAGAGGGCAGTATTAACTAAGAAAGATCAGGAGAGGCTTCATGGAGGAGGTGGCAAGTAAGCTGGGTTTGGAAGGGAGATAAGGATTCTAGAGGAGGTGCAGATGAGGACTTACAAGCCAGGCACTGGGGACACATAGTCTGGGCAAAGACTTGGAGATGGGAGAAGTGAGGAACAGAGAGCCAACTGCTGGGCTGAACTAGAGAGGGTGAGGTAGTCATCTGTATCAGCCTGGTAAGGAATGCTGGAACGAGATCATGAAGGGTTTTTGATGACCATTGAAAGGGTTTGTATTTTATCCTAGCAGCAAGGAGCCTGGCAGGCCACTAGAGCTTCTTCTTGAGCAAGGGAGTGACAACGGCCAGCCTGTGCTTTAAGAATATCCTTTTGGTGGCTGGGTTTGGAGATGAAGCTGGGGAGAGGAAATGAGGCAGGGAGAAAGATCCAGAGGTCACAGAGACCTGAACCTGAGTGGAAGAAGAAAAGGGGACGGCTCTAAGAGAAGCTGTGGGACTGGAATCAGATGTGGGGAGTAAGGGGGAGAGACTCACCATCTTCGGAGTCCCAGCCTTGCTGCCTCTTCCTGCCAGCCTAGCACATGCAGACAAGCATTCTCATATACCCCTGCCTCCCCCAGTCACACATATATTCATTTCTTTAGCACATTTACACATACTTGAAACTCTTGAGATTCCAGACACATTCACGCAGCCACACGCACTCACACTTACTTTTCTACCCAGATTGGAGTCGCCGTTCTCCTGTGTCTTGCCAGAACCTTGCTCTGGGGGTGGAATGAGCCGGTCTGGAATGAGCCTCTCAGATTCGTCCCTGGCCGTGCCTCTTGCTGTGTGTATCTCCCTCTGACAGCTTCTTCCTCCCTCTGGTAGGCCGCCCAGGCTCTGTGGCCCTCACGCTGTCTGGGGGAGACCCACAGGGCCTCTTCTCCCTGGATGGAGTGTCAGGACTGCTGCGGACACGGCGGCCGCTGGACAGAGAGCGCCTGGGACCGGTGCTGGAGTTGGAGGTGCGTGCGGGCAGTGGGGCTCCCCCAGCCTTTGCCCTGGCCCGAGTTCGAGTGTTGCTGGAGGACGTGAATGACAACGCGCCTGCCTTCCCTTCACCTGCGGACACTGTGTGGCTGCCTCCAGATGCTGGCCCGGGCACACCTGTGTACACGCTGCGGGCATCTGATCCCGACACTGGCACCAACGGCCATGTCACCTTCGCTTTAGTGGCTGGGGGAAAAGGAACATTTGCCGTGGACCCTGCCACAGGCCATGTGCATCTGGTGAGGCCCCTGGGTGGTCTGGCTCACGAGCTAGAGCTGGAGGCGCGTGACGGCGGCTCGCCCCCCCTGACCAGCCGCTTCCTGCTCCGAGTAGCTGTGCAAGAGTCGGGGTCCAGGGCTGGCGCAGGGACCGACGGAGGGGCCGGAGGAGGGCTTCCCAAGTTTGATCAGCCTACCTATGATGTGGAGCTGTCTGAGAGCACGGCCCCAGGCACCAAGTTCCTGCAGGTGCGGGCACAGGGCCCGAAGGGGGGACCCCCCCTATCCTACCACCTGCAGTCAGAGAGGGCGGCCGCAGCCTTTGGCCTGGAGTCACGTAGTGGATGGCTCTGGGTCCGCACGGCCCTGGACCGTGAAGCGTGGGAGGTCTACACATTACCAGTCCTGGCCGTGGCCGGGGATGGTCAGGGAAGTCTGACGGCCACAGCCACCGTGCGGGTGAGCGTGCGTGACAGGAACAACCATGGCCCTCGCCTCACCGAAGAGCCCACCTTCCTGGCTGTGGCTGAGAACCAGCCACCAGGAACCTCAGCGGGCCACATCACAGCCACTGACCGGGACTCGGGCCCCAACGGACACCTCACCTACCACCTGCTACAGCCACCAGAGGAGAGCGGGGCCTTTCACATCCACCCACAGACAGGTAGGATTCCTGAGGTCACTGACCCTGTCTGCAAGCCTAAGCCCTCCGTAGCCGCCCGCAGATCTCGAGACACTGATCTACAGACATGTCAGGCCCCAGGAGCTTCTCATCGCAACTTTGACCCTTCCACATACCCCCAAGGGCAAGTGAAACCCTCAGGAGCCCTTGTCTGACCCCATATTGAATCCAGTTCAAATCATTCCACATCCATGGAGCACCCAGTGGGCCATGCCCCCTTCCCCTGCCCCTGGCCACTTCCATCACTGAGGTCCTAACCCTGACCACAGCCCTCATCGTAGAACCCTCTGAACTCAAAGGAGCCCAAGTGCTCATCTTATCCAGTTCGTATCTGAAAAGGGATCTTCCTTGCAACCATCTCTGAGAACTGGTTATCTTGCTTTGACTTGAAGATGTTTAGAAATAGGAAATAAATCACAAAGAATAGTGTATTCCGCATAGTGGAAGTCTTTAAGTGAAAGCCGAATAACCAATTCTCAGAAATGTAGAAGAAATTTCTTTTCAGTTATACATTGGCAAGTCCCTTCCCATTCCAGTATTGTATGATTCTGTAAATTCACTAACCCCTTAGGGAACTCCTTTTCACTTTTAGACAGCTCTAATCAATAGGAAATTTTCTTTTGTTGAGATGAAATCTTTGTCTCTCCAATCCATCCTCCCTCTCCTTCCACCATAGTTTCTAGTTCAAGCCTTTAGAAGCCCAGCTGGTTCCCCCTTTATGTGAGTACTATTCCAGGATTTTAACTGAAAAGCTTTAATGTCCCCTTCCCAAGTCTTCCCCCACCCACCCCTACATCCACAGTTCCTTTGACAGGTTCTCATATATTTTGGTCTCTAGTCCTCTCACAATTCTGATTGCCCTCTCCTGGACTCCCCCACTCCACCTGATTCTTCACATCTTCATTAAAATGCATTAAACCATATACAATGCTCTAGATGTGGTTTGAGTAGACCAGAATACATAGAACGGAGCTATTACTTCCCTAGACCTTGCCACCAAATCTTTCTTCATACAATCTAAGAACATGTTCACTTTTGATTTAATTTGAGCTTTCATTCAACTAAATCCACAGATTTTTTTTTTCACATGCCCTAGTTTTTTTTTTTACAGTGACTTTCCAAATTCTATACTAATGCAATTGCTTTTTTTTTTTAAACCTAGGTTAGGACTTTATATATTAATCTTTATTAAATTTAATCTTATTAGGTTCTGCCCAATGCTCTAGTATGTTGATTGGATTTTGATTCTATCACCTAATATGTTCACCATCTCTTCTAGTTTTGTGCCATCTACAAATTTGTCCCTGCCTGCCATCTCTATCTTCCTTTCAGTCACTGCTAAAGAGCAAAAGATTGATCCCTGTGGCATTCAAATAAAGACCTTCCTCCAGCCTGACAGACCTATTAATTGCTACTCTTTGGATTCATTCATTCATAAGATCATAGGATTTCGATGTAGAAGGTACCTTAGAGACCATCTGCCCCAACCTCCTTATTTCATAGAAGAGGAAACTGAAGTCCTGGGAGATTAATTGGCTTGCCCAGGCTCATACAGGTAGCTCTGTAAGATTTAAACCCCGGTACTCTGACTCCCCATCGAAGATTCTTCCCTTTATACCGTACTAGAACCAGTTTAAGTCCACTTAATCACTCTGTCATCTATCCTATATTTCTACATGTTGTCTATATTTAATATTTATATAAAAATTAAATTTAATTATTTAATAATATTTTTGTATGATGAGATGTTTTGTAGAATGCTTGGCCAAAATCCAGTTATAGTATGCCTAAATGGTCTTCTCTGCTTTACTTATGTTTATAAACACTAAATATAGTAACCCTGTCAAAAAATGAAATTATATAAATCTGCCATGACCAATTTTAGATTAAGCCATACTGATTCTTATATTACTGCTTTCTTTCTAAATTATTATAAGCCATTCTTTTTATTTCTTCTAGAAATTTACTAGGAATCAAATTCAAACCCTCAGGACTAGCATTTGAGCAACTTGCCATCTTCCTATTTTCACAAACCAGGACAGTGACTCAGCAGTTATGTTTATAAGTTCTCTCAGCCTCTAAGGATGTCTTGGCCTAGTAGTTTATACTCATTAAGGATAGCTAGCCATTTTCATATTTTCTGGCTTTTCAGCTCCCCATTAACCATTTTTCTTCTGTCTTTCCCAGTTCAAAAATCAGTATCCCTGTAAGAAAAAACAGAAGCAAAATGTTTCGCCTTCTGTTTCTTTCATCACCAAAGTTTTAGCTACCCAAGCAAGTGGTCCTGTCCTATTTTTGAACTTTTTGCACTGAATGTTACCTAAATAAATAAATACATTTTTACTTTTTCATGGCATTTATTACCAGCCTTAGCTCATGCTGCGTATCAGTGCCCTGATGGCATTGTTATGGGTTATTCTATTCTTATATTCACTCTGAGTGACTGCTTTTGTTTTCACTGGGAGGTCATATCTTTAAAAAAAAAAATCTAAATTGGGCAATGAGTTTCCTGTTCTTCCTTGTTTTCCTTAGATAGCTCAGTTAGCACGCTGAATAATCATAAACAAATAGCATTCCCCCATCATTCTGAGTCTTGGGCCCCTAGCTTTCTGAACCAAATCATAAGAGCCCTGAGCCCTAACCCTTTAGTTCTCTGGCTTTCTGGCTCCCCCAGACTCTCAAAACTCTGCTTCCCAATTCCCTGATCCCTTGGACTTTTCCTCTTCCAAGGGAAGAGTACCCTTCAACTCTCTGAATGCTGTCTCCATCAAAAACATCGGTCCCAGCCCCATTAGTTATCTCAACTCTGCCCCACTCAAATCCCTGGGCCTAGGCTCTCCAAGTCCCTACAGCCCCTCACTTCTCTTCTCTCTTGCTTTCCCTAGGGGAAGTGACCACACGCCGAAGCCTAGATCGTGAACAGCAGAGCAGCTACCAGCTCCTGGTACAAGTGCAAGATGGCGGTGTTCCTCCTCGAAGCACCACAGGCACAGTGCACATCATGGTTCTGGACCTCAATGACAACAGCCCAACATTCCTACATACCCTGGGAGCAGCTGGTGGGGGGCTTCCTGTGCAGGTGAGATAGAGGTGTTCCTCATACACGAGAGAAGGAGAGGCGCTTCCTCGGAGGGGAAGAGGGATGGGGGCTCCTCATTGAGGGGATGAGGAAGGATCCTCATGAGGCTAAGGAAGGTACTTATGCTGGGCCAAGGAAAAAGGGAAAGGCTCAATGAGCTAAGAAGGGTGGGCTCTGGGTGCTCGATGTCAGAAGATGAGGGGTCCCTGCGTGGTTCTTGTTGGGACCCTAGAGTCAGGGCTGAGCTTGTGTCCATGTCTTATCAGGTGTTGGAAGGCATCCCTCCTGGAACCCTTGTCACACGCCTACAGGCAAAGGACCCAGATGAAGGCGAGAATGGGACGATCCTGTACAGTGTGACAGGTATGAGGGTAGAGCTTGTGGGGACCAAACAGCGTGAAGCTGCAGGGGATTGAGCCGGGTGCCTGAGTCTGAGCCAGGCTGGGGTTTGGGCTGTGTGAATTCTGGGTCTGTAAGCAATATGGTTCCTGGTTCAGGAGAGGCTGAGCCACACCAGACCCAAGCATGAGAGGGTCAGGACGAGCTGTGAGCAAACAGGAGGTCAGCCATGGGGTAAGCAGTAAGCATTTATTAATCACCTCCCATGGGCCAGGCATGCTGATGCGAGCTGGAGGGACAAACATAAAAATGAAACAATCCTGGCTTTTGAGCAGCTTACAACTATTGGGGATAAGGGGGAATTTTCCTATCTATACATATATATGTTTGTATTTGTGTATATATATATATATATATATATA
>NC_058132.1:85806854-85826836 GCF_016433145.1 Gracilinanus agilis
TGTATATATATATATATATATATAATATGGAATAAATACAAATAATTATTGGTACTTGGGGAAGATCAGAAAAAGCTTCTATAGCAGATGATGCTTGATATAAGTCTGGAAGGAAATGAGGAATTCTTGGACAAGGAGGTGAGAAGGGAGAGAATCTCAGGCATGGAAGACAATAGCTTTTGGGGAGGCTTTGGGTCAAATCAAGTCAATTCAACAAGCAGAGCAGAGCCCTGAGCTAAGTGCTGAAAATACAAATGCCTGCAGGAAGAAAGGCTGTCCTCCCCCTCAAGGAGCTTACATTTTTAATGGGAAAGACAATATATTAAAGGGAGCTGAAAAAAGGAGCTGAAAAAAGGAGGAGGGGTTAAGATACCAAGTCCAGAGGCAGCCTAGAGTGAAGCTCATCAATTATCAGGGCACCCAGAAGAGGAATGAAGACATGATTGGCCTGGACCTCCTCCTGAAAAATAGAGGCTCTGGGAGGAACCAGCCATGCAGACGGAGAGGCTACAGGGGCAAGGATTCTTCCAGGGAGAAGTAATTCAGGAGTGGAGTGAGCTTCCAGGGTGCATGGGAGTGAGAACTCTTTGAGGATGAGTCTGCAATGCAGCCTGAGAAAAGGACTGATGCCAGTCAACCTGTAAGGTTTTGAAATGGCCCTCATGCTTGACACTAGGCTCTCACGTAGCATCATCCATCAGGCATTTTTGGATGAGATGTACAGATGTGAATGAAGATATAGGAGTCAATTGAGACTGACTTCTTCAGATACAGATAGGTCACAGTGATGTAGAGCACAGATAGCGAGGCCCAGATGCCGGGGTCTTGTGCCCGCTGCTGGCAGAGCAGATCCAGGAGGTCCAGTCTCAGCTGAGCAGCTGTAGAATTTGTGGGCTGTGGGAATACCTGCTGGAGGAGGGGACACAGATCAGCTGAGTGTTCAAGTTCTAGTTTTTGTGACAGGATATCTGCTTATCAGTTATAGAGTCCACGATTATACGCGAACAACTTCCTACACGGTTATGACCAATCATCACCTGCTCCAGAATTGTAGTTTTCAAAAATAGGGGAGAAAAAAAGCATTAGGTTACAAGGAAGCCAAGCAAGCTGGGCTTGAGATGAGAGCACATGTTAGTCGGGGGTCCTGGCCTGCTGTTGCGAGGTTGAGGATGGAGGTGGGAAGAACAGTTTTCAAGGAGCTTCCTTTTTCCCCTGCCCCCACTCCCATGGTAGAACATCTGCCAGTTTTCCAAAAGCATCTGGCTTCTTCCACCCTTATTATATACCAAGAAAGGTCAGTGCATGATTGGAATCTTGTCCAGCACTCCAGGCTCCAAGAATTTTCTCTTAAGAATTATCTTGCCAATAACCAATATCTTGCACATATGTAATGAAAACTCAATTTTATTTTAATACATAGTCATTTCTTAAATTGCAAAAGGTTTTTTCTCTCCTTGAGGCTACTAATTTGAAATCCTACCTACTTTATATAATGTTTAAATGGAAAGTTGGGGAATACTTTGAGGGATGCCCTGATTGTCAGCAGTTTTAATTTGTGATCCAGATTCACATTACTATTTAGTCTGTTAATTTATTGGGTTTACATGATCCAGAGAACTTCAGTGATTTTCAGGCTTTCTATACCCTATCAGACCTAGGACTCCATTATATTGGTGCTTAATTTAGTGCCAACATTGGATGGGCTTTTAGTCCTACTCTAGCTCAGAACTCCAGAGCTCAAGCAATCCATCTATCTTAGCATCTCCAGTAGCAGAAAGTATTATGCCTGATTCTTTTCTGTTTCCACATTGATGATGGTAGATTGGTCAAAAAAAGTGATAATAGGACCATAGCTTCAGAGCTGGAAGAGATCTCTCAAAAGCTAAACAGTCTAATCTTTTCCTTTTACAGAGGAGAAAATTGAGACCTAGAAAGGTAAAATTATTTGTCACAGGTCACAAAAGTAGCCACTGGCAATAAACCTTCCATTACACTATCTTGCCATAGGGTACCAAGAAGCATGTGTTTCAGACTCTATATAATCATTAATTTAACTTGTGATAATCTAAATTTTGGAGCAGCTGGGAGGTACAGTGGAGAAAGTGCTGGACCTGGAGCCAGGGAGACTCATCTTTGTGAATTCAAATTTGGCCTCAAACACTAGCTGTGTGATACTAGATTAATCACTTAAACCTTTTTGCCTCAGTTTCCTCATCTGTAAAATGAACTGGAGAAGAAAATGGGAAATCACTCCAGTATCTTTGCCATGAAAACTCCACATGGGGTTACAAAGGGTCAGAAACAACAGAAAAACAACTGAATGTTCTAAATTTGAGTTTTCTGTCCAAAAATTAACAAAGAGGCATGAGTTGGGAAGGCATGGGCATGGTAAGCAACAATCAAAGCAAAAAAAAAGTGGGGATGACTTTATCTGAGTACATGGGAATGACTGGTTGCTAATTTAGGAATCATTTTGGACTTACTTGTCAGTGTACAAATTATTGACTGGTTGGAGTAGAGCTAAAATGAACGCCTACTAATGAAAAAGGGTAGGAATTAAGAGGAAGAAGCTATGTGCAATTGAAATGTTTCTGGTCATACTTATTTAAATAGGCTGTCAACTCTGAGAAATGGGAAGTGGCAAAGAGTTGCTTTCATTTTAATTTTTCTTAATAATAGTGATCTAACACATTTTCGGATGGTTGCTGATGGTTTGACATTCTTTCTCTGGAGGTGGCTAGCATTCCCCATCATAAGTCTTAGAATTGTTCCAGATCATTGCATTGCTGAGAGTAGCCAAGTTTTCACAGTTATCATTGTCACAATATTGGTGTTACTGTGTACAATGTTCTCCCAGTTCTGCTTATTTCATTGTGCATCGGTTCATGTAGATTTTTCCAGCTTTTTCTGAAATCATTTTGCTTATCATTTCTTATAGCACAATAGTATTCCATCATCAACATATACCAGAGTTTGTTTAGCCATTCCCCAATTGATGGACATTCCCTCAATTTCCAATAATAGAGAAAATGTTGAGAAAAAGATAATATAAGATTTCATTTGCAGTTTGTAATTTATCCATGCTTGCTCATCCTTTGAGATTTGCTCTTGTTCCACCAAAAATTCAAGGAGGGAGGGAATGGATCTCATTAGCCACTGCTTCAGTGCACAAAGCCAGCCAAGGGACAAATAACCAGCTGAAGGGCACCTGCTATAGTCATTAGCTGCTCTGAGGGATAGAGTATGAGGAAGCAAGTAATTGGGGATGGGAGTGGAGAAGGGAAAATTTCCCAGTGGCACTTCTTTAGCTGTTGGTGAAGGTATCCAAGTTTAGGTTAGATTATAAATGCTGTGAGTATCCAGTGCCAGAGAGAAAGTGAAAGGTTGAAGCTAGCACAATTTTAGGAGGGAAAATATTGAGGGAGTGTATTGTGTTGGAGACAAACCTCATGATTGGCTATAAGGGAGAGTGGGATAGAATTCATCTTCTTGCTCTCTAATTAGCTAATCATGCAACTCTTGGAGTCATACCACTAACTCCTCCCCTGCCAACCTCCCTTTCCCCTCTCCCCCCCATCATCCCTACTCCACTGCCCCAGCTCTAGAGGATTGGTCTAGGACTCTCACTTTGGAGACATGGTTGTATAATTGAAAATCTTAGAACCAATAATCTTTGATCAGGCATTAGACCGAGATATCTTAAGTTCATCATATTTTCAGTGGTGACCTTATATTAAAAAAAGCAGCATAAAGAGTATTAGAGGAAATATATGATGAGAAAAGAAGTATCTCAGCCATATAAGAGCAAAATACAATAGATGTATTATGGGTGCTGCACTGATACCCATGAGACATGAAAATAAGAATAATAAAAAAAGAAAGAAAGAAATTTCTTCCAGTGAATTATATATCAATGATGGAGGATCTGTGACTGAACATAGAAAAAAAATAACCCATAATGAAAATAAGCTGAGATCTGACCAGTGGAGGGAATATTCACACTGATGTGATCATAGATCCGCTAAAATATTATAATACACATGTCCATGATACTACCATTCATGCTAGTTATTTTTAATAGGAATTGTTTATTTTTATTTTTATATCATAGTCATTTCCAGATATACCTCCCACCATGAGTTTTCCCTTATTAAAAAAGAAAAAAGCCACAAACCAATTGACACGGTGACCCATAGGCCCCTTCCTGCCTTCTACTGAAAAGGAAGACTTGTTTCCTTATCTCTTTTCTAGATTCAAAATTGGTCTTTACAATTACTCAGTGCTAAGACTTCACTTTAGTGCTTTTAAAAATCCCCCTCGTTCTCCATCAGCTCATATAAATCTATTTCTCTGAATTCCAGTTCTATATTATTTTTATGGTGGAATATTATATTTCACAGATGAATTTTTTCAACCTTGCCCATAGCCCTTGATGGACACCTACTTTGTTACTAGATTTTTCCTACCACAAAAAAATGATGCTATTAATATTTTGATATGTCTTATATTAGGTATTTCTGTCTTTGATTTTCCTGGCCCAGATGCCCAATAATAGGATTCCTAGTTATAAACAGTTTAGAACTTTTCTGAAAGGATTCCAAAATTTTTTTTCCAGAATGGTTGAGCTAATTAACAATTATACCAATAGTGTATTCATATTCCTATATTCATTTGTTTTTTTAATAAGCATCTATTTATTATTTTTTAAACCCTTGCCTTCTCTCTTAGAATCAATAAGGGCTAGGCAATGGGAGTTAAGTGACTTGCCCAGGGTCACACAGCTGGGAAGTGTCTGAGGCCAGATTTGAACCTAGGACCTTCCATCTCTAGGCCTGGCTCTCAATCCACTGAGCCATGCAGCTGCCCCCATTCCTATATTCTTATAGTCTTTCTCTTTTCATAATTTTGTTTTCTCCCAATTAAATGTAAAAACAGTTTTAACATTCATTTTTTAAAATTTTGAGCTCCAAGTTCTTTTCCTCCCTCCTTCTCCCCCCTTCTTCCTGAGACAGTAAGAAATTTGATATAGGTTATATGCATGATTATGCAAAATATGTTTCCATATTGGTTCCATATCATGTTGTGGAAGAAGATACATATAAAAACCCCACAAAGAAAATAAAGTGAAAAGAGTAGTATGCTTTGATCTGTATTCAGACTCTTGTCAGGTGTTTTTTTTTTCTGGAAGTGGATAGCATTTCTCATCATGAGTTCTTTGAAACTGTCTTGGATCCTTGTATTGCTGAGAATATCCAAGTTGATTCACAGTTGATCATTGTACAATATTGCTGTTTCTGTGTACTGTGTTCTTCTGGTTCTGCTCACTTCACTTTGCATCAGTTCATTTAAGTATTTCCAGGTTTTTCTGAAATCATCTTGCTCATTGTTTCTTGTAGCACAATAGCATTTTATTATAATCATATAACATAACTTATTTAGCCAGTCACCAGTTGATGGACATCCTCTTAATTTTCAATTCTTTGCTACCACAAAAAAAAGCTTCTATAAATATTTTTGTACAAATAGGTCCTTCCCTCGCCTTGCTT
Source organism: Gracilinanus agilis (assembly GCF_016433145.1). Lineage (NCBI taxonomy): Eukaryota > Metazoa > Chordata > Mammalia > Didelphimorphia > Didelphidae > Gracilinanus > Gracilinanus agilis. The sequence continues at coordinate 85,812,401 of NC_058132.1, forward strand.
TTTATAAATCCTTACTTTCCAATACTATGTATTAGTGCTAAGGCACAAGAGTGGGGATTTAGTGACTTGCCCAGGGTTACACAGCTGAGAAGTGTTGTAGGTCAGATTTAAATCCAGAACCTTCTATCTCTAGTAGACCTGATTTTTATCCACTGAGCCTCCCAGAAGTCCCACCCCCTTTTAAAAAAAATCTGTTTGGGATACAGACCTAGTGGTGGCATTGCTAGATCAAAGGATATGCACAGTTTTTAGCCCTTTGAGCATAGTTCCAAATTGCACAACCCTTCTAATACTGACTGATTTCCATCTCTTATAATTGTCAATTTGCTCATTGCAAAGGTTTTTTTTTTTTTAAACCCTTGTACTTCGGTGTATTGTCTCATAGGTGGAAGATTGGTAAGGGTGGGCAATGGGGGTCAAGTGACTTGCCCAGGGTCACACAGCTGGGAAGTGGCTGAGGCCGGGTTTGAACCTAGGACCTCCTGTCTCTAGGCCTGGCTCTCACTCCACTGAGCTACCCAGCTGCCCCAAAGGTTTATTTTTTTAATCTCCATTTCAAAAATATTTCAAAAGCTGCCTTTAGGAATGATCAATTGGACTCCTAAATACATCAGAATATTTTCTTGACAGTAGAAATCAGTAGAATGGAATTGTAGAAGTCAAATATTTGGAGTTGTTTTGTTTTTTTTTTGTAAAATATATTCTAAATAGAAGTTGAATCCTCAGTACTGGAGGAAGGAAAGTGTGTGGGAAGAGAGCTAACAATTATCTAGTTAATAGTATATGCAAATAGTGAAGTTGTGAGTTTGTGCTACCACTGGGTGTGAGCATGTGTTGTGAGTGGGCATGTCATTTGGGTGTGAATGCCTGTGCAATTTCAGAATACATTTCAGGCCTCTGAGTATGGATCCTTAGAGGGGTCAAGCTGCCACCTTGAGCAAACCTCCATTTAGGGAACATAAGAGTGATTAATAAGTAAGGGATGTAAAGGTGAGCATTACCAGGCTCTGAGATGAAGCTATGTTTGATACTAATGCCAATCCCTATGGCATTATTCCAGTATTTGGAACCTTTGAGTCTACAATTCTGATATCTGATTGGCACCATTTGGAACCCCCACATGGAGAAAGAGAACCACCCAGCATGATAAATGAATAGGCTCAGAGCCAGAGAAAGAGTGTGTCAAGTAATGACTATCATTCATCCTGACTTCTTTCCTCTCTTGTATCTTCCTTTTGCACTCAACATAATTAAAAAAGAAAATTTTATCGTCCTTAGCATTCATGACTAGCCTTGGATTGTTCTTGGCTTCAATGTTTTTGACACTATTTTTTCTGGCCTCTGACACTTTTATATCTTTTAATCATGCTATACATTTAAGAAGAATGTATATTTTAGATTGAAGGATGTCTTGTAGGTTCTCTTCAAAGAAGTGAATAATGCTATTGCTCAAGCTGGTTTCATCATATACCCAGAGGCAACCAGAAAGAACATTTCATGGCTAACTTGTCAGTGTTCTTTATAAGTGTAAACCAACAAATCACCATGAAGACAGTTGTAGGTTTTAGAGGATGAAGAAATAGAGAAATCTGTGAAAAAAGAGCTTGACAAGATTGTCTAAACTAAGTCAATGTGTGCTTTGATATTTGGTGACTTCAGTATGAGGAAGAACACAGGAGAAAATGGTGGGGAAAATGTGTTGAAAATGGTTCATTTAGGGATAAGAAATAGAAGAAGCCAACTTTTTGTATTCAAATCAATTAAATAAAGATTTCTCAAGTACCTACTAGAGTTGACACCATGCTTTATACACTAAGGCACTATGTGGAAGTAGCTTTTTGTACTTGTATATAATAATAATAATAATAATAATAATAATAATAATAATAATAATGATAATAATAATAATAATAGATAACATTTATATTTTATGTGAAGCACTGTGGTAAGCACTATCTCATTGTATCCTCCCCATAGGCCTGAGAGGTAGATACTGTTACCTACATAGGTACCATTTAATAGATGAGGAAACTGAGACAAAAAGAGGTTAAGAGACTACCCAGGACTCCATAGCTAGTATTTGAACTCAGGTTTTCCTGACTCCTAGCTTGGCTCTCTTCCCACTGTACCACTTAGCTGCCTCCATATTATAAAAACTTTCTTCAAAAAAAATATTGGAAGATGTTGGACATGGTAAGAATAAAATATCATAAAAAATAAAATGGGCTGTTTTAAGAGAGGAAATGACTGATTGCCAATTGAGCACTTATTTTGAAATGAGCTCTCTATTTTAAGTCAAGTCAAGACAATAAGCATGAAGCACTTACTATGTGCTAGGCATTGTGTTACATACTGGGTGTACTGAGAGAGGCAAAAAACAGTGTTGCCCTCAAGTAGCTTATATTCTAATGGAAGAGATAACATTCAGACAAGTGTGTTCTATCTATACAAAATAAAACCAGGTTAAGTTGGGGGTCATTCCAGAAAGAAGGTACTAGCACTGAAGGAGACCTCTTGCAGGTGGTGGATTTGAGATGAGCTTTGAAGAAAACCAGGAAACAGAGCTGAATAGGGAGAGAATTTCAGGCTCAGGGGACAGCCAGAGAAAAGACACAGATTCTGGAGAGGGAGTGTTGGGCATTCAGCCAGCATTTATTAAGCACCCACTATGTGTCAGGCACTGTGGTAGATGCTGAGTATACTGCGCCCCCCACCCCCCAAAAAGGCAAGGAAAAAGAAAACAATCACTGATCTCCAGGAACTCACAATATAATAAGGAAGACAACATACATTCAACAATGTGCAAACGATATATTCAATAAATTGAGTGCAGTCTCAGAGGAAACATGATATCATGAACTGGTCAAAGATGAAAATAAACACCAAATTATTTTAAAAAATGATTAATGATAAGGAGGTGAGGAATTGTAACAGTTCAAATTCAATCTGAAAAGACTAAAAAGAAAGGAATGGATAATATAAAAAATGTAGATGCCAATTGTCACCGTTTTGTAGAGAACAAATGGAAACGCAGTTGCCAGAGTAACAACACAGAAAGAGCCCAGAAATCATCTCACCAGCAAAGAGTTCGTTTCTTTGATATCACCAAGAATGATACTTAACTCTGATAGATCTCTGAGTCCTCAATTGTAAAATAAGGGGGCTAGACTAGATGAACTCTAAAGTTTTTTCCAGCTTTAAAATCTATAGTTCTATATAAATATTCCTCTGTAATGATGCAGAGTGTGATCCTTCCATATTTGCCTATCTTATGTGGCTTTTTTTAATTTTTTAATTTTTTAGAAAAATTTTCCATCCTATGTGGCTTTTATCCACACCCTTCCATAAATCCTCTACTTGGCATCTACCCAACATGTTGGAATCGTAGCTCTAGATCTTTGCATGACTGTTGACTGGTCTTCATCTAACTACATGACTAACCCACTTTTTTTCTAGTGATTTGTTTCTCTGATAACTCCTTTTATGCCACTCCTGTTGGACAATTCTAAATTTGTAATGTGTTATAAGCCTCTGATATTTACGTAGGATATGCTTCTCCATTGCCCTTTTGGGGATCCTCAGATTTAATTCTTTGAAACTATGGTATTCCATGATTTGCTGCCAAAAAAATAACACCAAATAATGAGTCTCTATTTCAAAGAAAAGTTTATTAGTATAACTTTGTTCAATGGCTAACTATAATACATAATACTGCAAAGATCCAAAAGGTGCAAAACCCAATTTCTATGTGAGATCCTAAGGGGAATTATCCTTTGGATGAGAGTACCAGCTTCCCATTCCCAGATTCAATGTTCTGGTGCCAGCCTTGTGGCCTCCTAGCCCTTACCTCTTGTAGCCCCTAGTAGTGAGAGTGGAACCCAGTAAAATCAAAGCCATAGTCTAGATAAAGCCAAACACATAGCTCACTCCCCAAAATCCCTGCTTCTACCCCTCCCTGCTGTACTTTGTAGAAACTGCATGTCCTTTGAAGAAACTACTGATGCAAGAATTCTGTGAGAAGAACATACAGTATTCTGTGAGAAGCTGGGTCACACACTGACATGTTGAATTATCACCTATAGAAAACTGTTCAGAGCCACCTAGGTAATTTAAACCCATTGTTTTCATCCTGTTAATCATTGACTTCCATTGTGAGTGACCTAATCCCTCTGCCTGATTCAACCCTCTATAAGTATCTACCTGAAATCAATAAACTTGCCACTTGCTTGCCATCAGCCCTCCTGAGTCCATTGCCATTCTTACCCCTTGTGACCCCCCAACCAGGTGGTTCCTGGTGGTCCTGACAGCCTCTTAAGATTTTCTCAACATAAAAGTACTCATTGGAAGCTTTTCTTTCTTGGCGTTTAAACCCAATCTTGGAAACCTGTCATAATGTATATGTTCTACTGTTGCCCAGTATATTGAGACATTCAATTCACAATGTTACACAGTACAGTGTTATTTAAGAAGAAGAGACTTAACAATTGCCTGCATCAGAAAAAAAAAAGCCTAATATGGGAGATGATGAACATTAGTTCATATTTCTTCTTTGGAGAACTTTGTTCACATCTTTTGATGACACTTATTAAAGATAACTTCATTATTAGTCATTGCTATCAGTTCTAGTGTATTTTGGGTGTCAGATATTTTATTAGAAATGCTTATTCAGTTTTTCTCAAGCAACATCTTTCTTGTGACTGCACTTATTTATTTGTGTAAAAATTTTGTTCTTGTAGGATGTAAATAGTCTGTTTTATCTCATAGTATTTTTTCATGTCACAACTGGTGAGTAAATCTGCTATTCAGAGTTGTGAGAGATGTGCCCTTATTTTTTCATTTTGTGTCTTTTTAATATTTAGTTCATTCACCCGATGGTAATTTCTGTGGTATATAGTATAAACTGCTCTGCTAAATCCATTTTCCTGTCAGACATCTATCCAAATTTTTTTCTAGCATTTCTTGTTGAATAGAAAGTACTTTTCCAGCTTAAGAAACACAGGAAGGAGAAAAGTAGCTCTTGGAAAGCAAATGTGAATCTTTTCCTTTTTGAACTCTTTAGGGTATGAGGCTTAATAATGGTATCATTAAGTCAAAGAGTATGCACAGCTTAGTGACTTTGGGGGCATAATTCCAAATTGTTATTCATCCTATTTTAATTAACAAACAAGGGGATGAAATATAATGTAAGTGTAGGCTTCAAATAACACTTGGTATGCGATCCATGTGATATTTGAGACACAGTGGTAAAAAAGTAGCCTGCTCCTGAGCCAACTAAGCTTACAGAAAGATATGGTGTCAGTATATTAATTTTCTTTTCCGTATAGCAAATATGCATGGTCAAGCAAAACTTGGACATTTGCATTGTACAAAAATATGTGTGTCTGCAGTTTGGTCCCATCATCTCTCTGTCATAAAGTCTTCATCATGAGTTCTCTGGATTATGTGGTTGGTCATTTCATTGCTCAGGGTTCTTAAGCCCTTCAAAATTGTTTTTCTTTATAGTGTTGTTGTTTCTGTATCAATGTTCTTCTGGTTCTATATCAGTTCATAGAAGTCTTCCTAGATTTGTCATTTCTTACAGGAAAGTAGTATTCCATTACATTAGCTGAGTACCAGGCAAGACAGCCCCTCTGCCCTGGTTTCTCTTCTGGTCTTACTTACTTCAAGAAGGCAGCACCAGTGTTGTTCCTAGGCATGCCAGAGGATGCTAAAAAACAAAACAAAACCTTTCTCTTCGATACAAGGGAAATACTTCCCTGATGTCTCTATCATGAAACAAGCAACAGAAATTTGTGAAGCACCCACTAAGTGGTAGGGGTACAAATGCAAAAGTGAGACAGTCTCTAGCAGTACCATAAAACATCCAGTTTTCTCAAGAGCTCTTTCTCCTTTTCTGTAGAAGAATAAACTGTAAGAGAATTATTGAATTATCTTACTTATTATTCAGTTCTCTTACAATTTATATTCTCTTACAATATATATTTGATATGTGTGTGTGTGTACATATATATAATACTGGTTTTTAAGGGCCATCCTAGTAGCACACATTTGACAGTTTAGGTTCCGTGTGGACAGTATTGCTTATACCAGGGAGAATGGCTTAGAGCAGGAGTCGGCAACGTATGGCTCTTTCTGCAGGAGCCATAAAGGCCATTTTTTTCCAGGCGCTGTTACAGGAGCGGCACTGTGAGCACTATACGGCTCTCATGAAATTACATTTTAAAAAATGTGGCGTTTATGGCTCTCCCGGCCAAAAAGGTTGCCGACCCCTGGCTTAGAGTGTATGGCCCAGTGGTGATAATTGACTGGCTTCTGACTGCCTGCCAGATGAATCTAGTTGTCCATTAATGTAGTAGGCTGGGTCCAGCGATTTCTTGTGCTTTAGTATGAGGAAGAGGTTAGCTTCCTTCAGGTCTCCTGATGTGTGGACAGGAAACCTCCGAGACTCTGAGAGAAAGTCCAAAGCACAGTGTCTAGTCCTTTAAAAGTTTTGCCAGTATGAATCAGACATTTACCATTTATGGTAGAGCCCCATGGGGATTTCCAGTACTTCATTATCTTTTTGACACCCAAGATCCGGAAATTGAGGAGAATTTAGAGTTCTATAAGAACTGGAACCCATGAGAACAGACCAATGTAAAAATGCTATCTTAGCCTTGTATTAACCAAAGTGTGGAGGCTGATTTAACACATAATGGCTGAGCACACGCAGCCTTTGTACTGGGACCTGAGCTCTGACTCGGGCCACTTGCCTGACTCTGGGGCTGAGGCCTAGGTCTCTCCTGCTCCCTTTTCTCCCAGGCCCTGGCTCAGAGCTCTTCTTGCTACACCCTCACTCTGGAGAGCTGAGCACAGCCGGACCCCTGAGCCGTTTGGAGAGACCCCACTATGTGCTGACAGTGAATGCTCAGGACCAGGGAAGCCCTCCCAGAAGCACCAGTCTCCAGCTGCTCCTGCAGGTACCTGAGCCACCAGAGTTCCCCAAACCTCAGACCTCAAAGCTTCCATTTCCCCAATTCCAAATCCCCTTTTGCCAACCTCAAACCTTCCGTCCCCCAATTTCAAATCCCAATTTCTTCATCATTTCTAGTTCCTCCTAACTTCCCCAATGTGTCATTCTTAACCTCATGCCTACCTCATCTCAGCTCCAGATCTTCCCAAACAACTGTCTCCAAACTCGATGTCCCAGTTTTGCATCTCTCTCTCTTTAAACCCCTTGGGGGCCCCTCTACCCTTAAATCACCTTCTCTCTTCCCAACCTTACATGCCTCCATCCCCAAACACCCAGCACAAAATCACCTCTCTTGGCAGGTGCTGCCCCGGACCAGATCCCCGGTGGCCCCCGATGCCTCAGCAGCCCCAGCAGTGCTGACACTAACAGCAGGAGAGGGGCTTCAGCCAGGCTCCCTGCTGGGATCCGTGGCACTGCCAGGGGCCCCCCAAGGGGTGCTTACCTACACATTGGTGGGCGGAGGTGACCCTGAGGGCACTTTTGCCCTGGATGCAGCCACGGGCCAGCTGTACCTGGCCAGACCCCTGGACTTCGAGGCCGGGCCAGCGTGGAGGGCCCTGACGGTGAGGGCCGAGGAGGCGGATGGGGGTGCTCCAGCTTACCCGGCCGGGCCTCGGCTGCTGCGTGTGGAGCTGCGTGTGGAGGACGAGAATGAGCACGCGCCCGCCTTTTCCCGTGACCCATTAACCCTGGCGCTCCCCGAGAACCCACCCCCCGGCGCGGCCATCTATACATTCCAAGCTACGGACGCCGACGGGCCCGGCCCAAACAGCGACGTGCGCTACCGCCTGCTGCGCCAGTCCCCCCCGGCCCCTGCCCTGCACCTGGACCCCCGCACGGGAGCCCTCAGCGCCCCCCGGGGCCTAGACCGCGAGACCACCCCAGCCCTGCTCTTGCTGGTGGAGGCCACGGACCAGGCCCGCAATAGCAGCCTGCGCCGCAGCACGCGGGTCTCGGCGAGGGTCTTCGTGACGGACGAGAATGACAACGCACCGGCCTTCGTCTCGCCCCCTGCGGCCCTGCTGCCCGAGGACCAGCCGGCGGGCTCCGTGGCCCTCTACGTGGTGGCCCGGGACCCGGACCTGGGGGAAGCCGCGCGCCTCTCCTACCAGCTCGCCGGTGGCAGCGGCGACGGGCACTTTCACTTGCACCCGAGCAGCGGTGAGTGGCGGGTGAGCCGGGAGGGAGAGGCAGGGCCGGGCCGGGGACGAGGCTGTCACCTGAGAACCTGCCCTCCCTCGCAGGTGCGCTGTCTGTGGCTCGGCCCCTAGACCGGGAGCAGCGGGCAGAACACACCCTGACCGTGGTGGCCTCCGACCACGGCTCCCCTCCTCGATCGGCCACTCAGCTGCTGACCGTCAGCGTGCTTGATGTCAACGACGAGGCTCCCACCTTCCCCCAGGCGGCCTACCACGTCCGTGTGTCTGAGAACCGTCCGCCGGGCACCGCTGTGCTCACTCTGCGCGCCACCGACCCCGACTTGGGTACGGCGCGTGCGGGCAGAGGCACACGCGGGGGGACGGAAGCAGGGAGAGAGGGAGGCGCTGGGCAGTGGAGGACGGGGAGGAAGCGTGGTCGATGGGCCGGGGAATGGGGGACGACAAGGCGGAGACGGAGGGAATGGGACCTCCCGTGAGGACAGGTTCGGAAGCTAGAGATGAGAAAAGTCCTCTGGCCCCCCTTCCCAAACACACACGCATTGATGTCCTCTCCACCAAGGTGTGAATGGACGAGTGACCTACGGTGGCGTCTCTGGTGACACCTTCTCCCTGGACCCCAGTACCGGAGTCCTCACGACTCGACGGGTCCTGGACCGAGAAGAGCAGCAGGAGATCAGCCTGACTGGTATGAAAACGGAGAGGGATGCTGGACACTTGCATGATGAGTGCGAGGTGTATTCGCGTGGCCCTGAGGCTATAGCAATCATGTCCCTTCGGGATAGGGAGTATCGCTTCCTTCACCCGAGGCCAGACTCACGGTGTCTGGTTTTCTCCTGGAAGGACTTCACAGGGTGTAGCCCCTGTCCCTGTTGGGCCGGGTCTCCGACCTGAAAGGGGCATTGAGGAGAGACTTCTTATAATGGCTAGAGGCCGGAGGCTATACAAGCCAAGAAACCGGGGTTCAAGCCTTGGGTATGCTGTTATCTCCCTCTCTGGGTCTCAGCTTGACCCTTTATCAAATGAGGTGACTGGACTAGCTCTAAGGCCCCTTCTGGCTCTAAAAGTTTTTGACTCATTTGGAACCAATTTGGGATGTCAAGTGGAAAGGCGGGTCCACGTTTCTTGGTCTGGTCAGAAATTTAGCACAGTTTTGGAGAAAGTACGTGGGAAGAAAGGACTCTTTTTTTTTTTTAATATTTTATTTTTTAGAAAAATTTTCCATGGTTACATGATTCATGTTTTTACTTTCCCCTTCACCCATAGCCAACGCCCATTTCCACTGGTTTTAACACGTGACATCAGTCAAGACTTATTTCCATATTATTGATAGCTGCATTGGTGTGGTAGTTTCAAATCTACATCCCCAATCATGTCTGCATCAACCCATGTGTTCAAGCAGTTGTTTTTCTTCTGTGGTTCCATTCCTGTAGTGAAGAAAGGACTCTTGAGGATTCTAGATCACTGTCCCTCATAACTTCCCACACTGAGTTATGGGGCCAGTCTGAAAAAACAGTGAAATTTCCCTGAAATATCATCCCTACTCCACTTTCCAAACACCCATTAATTAATTACTACCTTCTAAACTAGCATACTGGGACACACATATGCTTCTGGTTTACACTTTACTCCTGCCCCCACCTCCACAAGGCATGCTCTGCTGGCACAAACCAAAGCTCTGATTATGGGCCCTTTACTAGGTCATGCTCAAATTCATAGAATTTTAGAGTTGGAAGAGACCTTAGCAGCCATCTAGTTTAATCCATACCCCCAAAAGGAATATACAATATAAAATAACTAAGAAGTCATCCTCTTGACAATGCAAAAACTTTCATCAAGGACCTATGTTCCTTTTTGATGCCTTGATCAATATTTGTAATGTCAAACAAGATTATCTTTGCTGTTACATCTTTGAAGGAATTTCATAAGATTTTCACTTATCTATGAGATCCTTTTTTGGTAGAGTTCCCTTAAGGCAATATTTTTTAAATGAAATCAAGTGCTTTTTAAAAATAGTCTACTAAAAAATATAGTGGAATCCCTTTTTTCTTTATATATTTTAGTTGGATGTGACTGTTAAGATATGATCTGCTATGAAAAAATTATTTGCAGAAGCCTGCCTATTTTCTTCTCACATTTTTATCAAGGAAAATTTTATCAAAAAAAATTTAAAGAGATGTTAAATTAGGAATATGAGGCAATAGTTTTTAATCCTCTTTTGGACACTTTTTAAAACAACAAGAAGGTCTAAGATTTTTTTCCAAGACTTTGGTACCCACTTTCAGATACCTTGAGAATGTTTCTCCCCATGCCTTTAAAGTTTTATTGCCTCTAGCACAAACCTCTAGATTTTGTGTAGCCTAAAGTGTGACACCCAAAATTTTTATCCAGGCTCTCTCTCTCCCTGGCCAGGGACTGACTTGCTTTTCCCCCTGCATCATTTTTTGACAGGTCACATAGTGGTATCTCCAAAAGAGTAGCCACATGGTTACAATCCAAACTCTCTCTCAAGGTCCTTGAGGAATCCATGATGAAGAAAGTGATAAACTCCTACTAATTACTGCTATAGTTCCTGGGCTCCTACCAGCATATTTTCCATTTTTAAAAAATCATTTTAGTTACAATGACACTATTGACTCTTAAACATGAAACATAAAACAATAAGGCAAAAGCAAGAATAATCAAAATATTTATAGAAAGTAAAAGCAGTAATAATCAAAATAAAGCCATCCACCCATAAGCCAGGGTCACATTCTTCCAGCAATGTACACAGTGTCTTGGGGAATAGAATGGAAATACATACACATATAGAAACTCAGCAGGGAGACACATGAGTGAGGAAAAGTGAAGTTGCCTCTCTGTTACTCTTGAGCCATTAAAGTAGGTTTGGTTTTTTTAAAGCTCTAAAGGCTTTTTTTCTTTTCTTTTCTTTTCTTTTCTTTTCTTTTCTTTTCTTTTCTTTTCTTTTCTTTTCTTTTTTTTAAAGACAAAGCCATCCTTTACAGGGTACTAAAAAGTGTTATGCTTTTTCAGTAATCAGCAGTTTCCTTAAGCCAGAGAACTAATAAGCTCTCTTGGATCTGCTTGGGCCTCTGAACAATTTCTTCCTCTCCCTTTAGCTACAGAAAGCAATAGGTCTTTGCGGCCTTTTCTCTGTCAGCTCCCCAAGTACGAGGATATTTTCCTTTGCTCCAGCACCTTTCAGCAAAGCTACATCTCTACTCACAGTAAAGCAGATACAAAGCATCTATTTCACCCAATGTTTCTTCCTCTCAAACCAGAAAGGTTTTTCTCTCAGACAGTAGCAATAATAAAATATTCCATAAAATTCTGTTTTTGTTGCGCTTGAACACACAATAAAACCAACTCAATCAACTCCTTTATTTGTCTCACTGGTAGGGCACTTTTCTTTTATCTGCAACATACTTTGATCTTCTAGTTGCATTGTTAGGGAGAATACCCAGATAGATATAATTCACTTCCTCTAGCATTATATCTTCTTATCAGTTACTGGACAGGAATATCATATTTAGAATGCCATTAGCTAAGTTCATGTTAAGAAGGTTCAAAAACTGTGATTCTTAAAATCCTCTGCCTTCTTTTCTGCTACTATTTCAATTTCATTACAGAATTTCTAATTTTCTTTATTTCATGACCAAAAGGTTAATCACCAAGTGGTCCTTCTGTTGGGGATGAGTTTTTCAATCTTTTTTTAGGCTGATCTTTGGAAAGCCAATATAGTCTAGTGCTGGGACTATCTTGCATGGTAGAACTTGTCAGAGTTTGCATCGTGCTGTCGTAGTCTTCCAAAGCCCAGGGCTACCTCCACACAATAGTGAGACTTTGTAGAGGTCCACACCCATAGTCACCCACAAATTGCCAGAGATATGCTTCCAATCCATAAACCAATGAAGAACTGGGGATTCACACATAGATACCCACAGACATACATGCTGACTCAGAACTTTCAAGCTCCCAAGGTGTGTCACTTACTAATCACCCTTTACCTTAGCACCCCAAGAAAATGACAAAATAACTCTCCATCCATACTTCATTCTCTGAACTTTTTTCCCACAGCTCGTCTCTAATGATATTTCTTTCCATTGATTATTAACTAGATGTGTTCAAATTCTATTATAGCTTCAAGGAGGTAATTACTAGTTACAGGTAGCTGCACATCCCTTCTGTGTTTCAGTGCTATTGTTTGCCTTTCAAGTTGGGCATTATCAGAGTTCATTAGAATCACAGAATCTTAGAGCTAAAAGGGACTTCAGCAGACATCAAGTTCAGCCTATACCTAAATAGAAAATCCCCCTCTTGTCTCCTTGACAAGTTGACAGTGAGCCCGTTTAAAGGCTGGCAGTAATGAGAAAGGAACTTCCTGCTTACCAAAGCATCCCCATTACTCCTTTTGACAGTTAAGTCTGTTTCATTTCTTAAATGAAACAAATTTTGTTAGATAGCTTGTCTCGTGGTCTCATTTGATCCACAGAAGCATCTTGTAAGGAAGACGAGAACAAATATGATAATTCCCATTTTGAATATGCAGAATGAAGACCAGAGAGAGCAATGATTTTGCCTAAAGTCACACAACTCATTGACAGAGTCAGTAACAGAATTTAACTCTCCTGACTCCTAGAAAGCTTATTCCTTCCCTTAAAGATATACTATTCATCTAAACCCACAGTGAGTATTTATTAAGCATCTAATATTTGCCAGGCATTAGGCTAAGTCCTGGGAATAGGATCTTATTTTATTCTCACAACCACACTGGCACATTATTATCCCCATTTTTTAGATGAGGAAACTGAAGCAGACAAGGGTTAAAATGTGGCTTGAGCTGGGTCACATATCTAGCAAGTGTCTGGGTTCACACTCAAACTCATAACTGACACCAGGTCAAATGTACCACCTAGCTATTTAGGTATATGCTTGAGACTGTGTGTTTTTCGGTATGTGTGTACAGATTATGGGCTTAGTGTGGAACTGTGTCACAACTCAACAGCAGTGTGATTTATAATTGGTGCTGAGCATGTTACAGACACACATACGTGTGTGTGTGGGGGAGGGTGAATGGCTGGACACACTTGCATGTTTGTGTGTGTGTCCATATCAGTGACTTAGGAGTGGAGCGTTTTTCCAGCCTGGAGAGGATGGAATGTTACTAAGCATGGTAGAATCACATATCCAGGTGCATGCCTGGGCACATTTGTGCACCTGAGGGAGGTATATTCTTACCTGTATGGAAGTAGAGTTACTGAATATACTCTTGTGATGGGGATTCACCAACTCTTCTCTTCCAGATTCTATCTATACATGTATGTGTGTACAGGTGCATGCTTAAGCAGGGTATGTCGTAGTACCAATTCTAGTTCCCAGATTAAGGTCTGTACTGAGTACAGCCTACACCTGTACGGGATGAACAGGATAGGGGCTCCCTGGCACTGCTTGGCTGCATCTGCCTGTATGTTGTGTAGCGGGGTACCTGCTTTGTGCGCATGTCTACACCTGGGGAACCCCGCTCTAGTTTGAATAGGATCTGTGCTGAGTACAGTATATATCTGCAGTGTATGCCCAAGATGGGGGCTCGCCACCCCTGCTGAGCCATGTCTCAGTGCATGTGACCGTGGAGGATGAAAACGACCACGCGCCAGCCTTTGGGAGCTCCCCCCTCTCCCTGGAGGTTCCTGAGGGCCAGGATCCCCAGACACTGACCGTGCTTCGGGCTTCAGACCCCGACGCTGGCCCCAATGGGCAGATTAACTATCAAATACTGAGTAAGTCACATCAAAACTTGGGACTTTCAGCCTTCCCTACAACAGGGGATCCCTACAACTTGCCCATGTAACTGTTTTCCTCCTCCTCCTCCTCACTACCTGCCATATCCCCATTCCACAGGCCTCTGTTGCTCCTCTCCATTCCCATAGAAAACCTTCTCCCTCCATAAGACTCCTTTCCCCCTCCCCATCCCTACAGGTCCCCTCACTCCAGAGTAACTACATGCCACTCTTCTTATCTCTGCCACCCCTGGCTTCCCCCTCTTCTTCTCTTCTCCTCTCTCTGCCTCTCTTTTCCATGTCCTTTTTTCTCTCTCTCTTTGTATTTGTTGTCTCTATACGGCCATCAATCTTCATTTCTCTCCTTTCTTCTCTCTGTCTCTGTCTCTCTTTCTGTCTCTGTCTCTGTCTCTGTCTCTCTCTGGCTCTTGCTCTCTCTCTCTCTTCTCTCTCTCTCTCTCTCTCTCTCTCTCTCTCTCTCTCTCTCTCT